>NC_080543.1:122199032-122466532 GCF_028640845.1 Ahaetulla prasina
AACAGTAAAACAGTCTAGTAGGAGAAATACACTTAAATAAAGCGGAGGCTGACAACTTGCCTCAGATCAATGTTTAAGAATATAAGGACCCAACTCCATCATTTTGAAGAAATTGGTAATTTTTACTAAACACGTCAGATAGCAAACGAAGCTAAGCCAGAACTGAAAGTATACTAAACCACGGACGTCTTATCCTCTCCTAAACCCTCCTCCCACTAGAGTTCAAACGGTTATAATCCAAGCTGTCCAAACTGCAACCCAAAGCCCATTTATTTATCTCTAAATGCCAAGACAGCAATTTAACCTGAATACTGAGGTTTTACTACCTAAACTAATGATAATTTCCCACTCTCTTCCCCCCCTCTCTGTTTCTCACTCTCTCTCTTTCCCTCCCTTTATCCCCCTCTCTCCCTCCACTGGGTGTGGGGAGCAAGGAACCCCTGAACTGGTGCTGGGTTGTGGGAATCTGATGTCCGTAGGCCGATGAGTCCAGGAGTAGCGCGCCAAAGCTCAGCTGGCCAGTGTGGAGGCGGGGCATCCTAACACAGGCAGCTCTGCAGGAAAATCAACTGACATCCCGGAGGCCAGAATGAGCTGAGACGATGCAGGGTGCATTGTGACTCCGTGTCGTAATGGGTTTCAGGAGGAGGGGGCCCTGTCTCCCCCATTGTGAAGCGTGCAAGTGAAAAAGTTCACACAATCAATTCCAACTTCACAAGATCGTTTTCTTTCGTGTGAGGTTGGAATTTATTTTATTTATTTATTTTATTTATTTTGTCACACAGTATATATAAGCATAAGTATGAAATAATTATACAATATATAAGCATATATATATAAGTATGAGTATGTGATAACTATATTAATTGGATACAACAAAAGGAAACAATAGGACAGGAATGGTAGGCCCGCTTGTGCTCTTATGCACGCCCCTGACAGACCTCTTAGAAATGGGGTGAGGTCAATAGTAGACAGTTTTTGTTTGAAGCTTTGGGGATTTTGGGAAGAGACCACAGAGTCAGGTAGTGTATTCCAAGCATTAACAACTGAATTGATTGAGTGAATTTTTGTTTAGTCCCACTAACTTGTTTCCCTGCAAATGATGTCAGGAAATGCAATGGGGAAATGCGCTGGAGCTGGGCTGGGGCGATGACGTGCATGTACCCACAGAGAGAGCTCTGAGTGCCACCTCTAGCATGCATGCCATTATCTATTATTTATTTATTTAATTAAATGTTTATACCGCCCTTCTCCCGAAGGACTCTGGGCGGTTCACAGCCAGATAAAAACAAAACAACAATACATAAATACAAGATAAAACAATATTTAAAAAACTTATTAAATTTGGCCCAGATTAAAATATATTTAAAACAGTAAAACCCACTAAGTAAAATTAAAAGCCGAATAAAAAATCTAAAATTCTATGCCAGTCCTATGCGGATAAATAAATATGTCTTCAGCTCGCGGCGGAAGGTTCGAAGGTCAGGAAGTTGATGAAGTCCTGGGGGAAGTTCGTTCCAGAGGGTGGGAGCCCCCACAGAGAAGGCCCTCTCCCTGGGGGCCGCCAGTCGACATTGCTTGGCTGACGGTACCCTGAGAAGTCCCTCCCTAGTCCCTCATAGGTTCACTACCACGGCCCTAGGTTATTTCAGACTTCAGACAGTCTCTTCTTAAAAGCCTCCAGTGATGGAGCACCCACACTTCTGAAGGCAGGTTGTTCTAGTGGTTAATTGTTTTCACTATCAGGAAATTCCTCCATAATTCTAGGTTGGGTCTCTCCTTGATTAGCTTCCATCCATTGCTTCTTGTCTTGCTTTATGATGCTTTGGAAAATAGGTTGAACCTCTCTTCTTTGTGGTATTCCCCCAAGTATTTGAACACTGCTATCATGTCATACCCTAATGACATGATAGCAGTGTTTGGGCCAGCCCCTCTCCCTTTGCCTCATCTGCCTCATGGGAGGAGAGAGTTTACAGGACATACACTCCTGGAAGCTCTCCTGAACAATCTAAATAAAATAAATGCTTTCATTCGAATATAGACTTTTTCCAGGCAAACTTTCCGCAGAGCCTTTCATCCATTCCTTCCAGGCCTGAGAAAGCTAAAACACTTCTCTAATCCCTTGCTTCTGAATGTGCTATCTAGTACCAGTACTATGGTCTTTGTTTAACAAATCAAGATTTAGATAAACCACGGGGTAAGTGTATCCCATCGACCAGCCCAAAAGCTCTTTCTGAAGGTGCCCAGGATTTGCATCTGCAGCAGTAGTGGGTTTCAAATCCCGGTGCTACAGGTTCGCTATCGGTAATGCAAAGTTGACTTTGTAAAAATATACAAATAGAATGAGACTATTGCCTTATACACTGTAAGCCGCCCTGAGTCTTCGGAGAAGGGCGGGGTATAAATGTAAACAAACAAAAAAAAAATGCTTGCTTACTTCACAAGCGTGCGGCACTTCTGCGCATACGCAGAGCATTTTTGATGATGTCTGGGAAGGTGGGTAGAGCCTCCTGCTGCCGCCGCTACTAGTTCGTCCGAATCGGGGCGAAGCGGTAGAAACTCACCACTGATCTGCAGGCATCATTTCTGGACAAGGCAACACTGGGTGTCAAATTCTGTTGAAGCGCAGCTTCCCTCCTGCCTGTGGAAGAAAGGCATAGCTCTGGTAATAGGAATGTTTCCATGCATAATTAAGCAGAAAAGCCACCAAGCGTCACCCACCAGTTTGTTAAACAAAATCCTGCATTGTTATAAAAAGGAGAGATCTGAGGAACCCAATCATTGCTCTCCCAATGACAGAAAGAAGACATGGAGTTCTTTGAGCATTGTAGTCTTATCCTGGTAGAAATGGCATATAAACTCGGATATTAGTCAGTCTGAGTTTCAAAACAAGGCATATAGGAAAATTGGCTGTTTAAATATGTATGCTACAAGGCTGAAAACTGAAGGAAAGTTAACATAAATAAGGTAATCTGGCAGAAAGATCCTGCTATTTTGCACGGCTGTGTCGTGTCCCACTCCTCCGCTGATGGCCGGGTCAGGGAAATCCGAATCAGGCGTGCCTCTGCAGCTCTGCCAAAGTCCTAGCAAAGTCCTCAGGGCAGGCAGGAGACCAGAAAGTGACTTCAGCAAGATAAGTTTAGACTTTGCCTGACTCAGAGAATGCCAGAAAGCAGGTCCTTTATATAGGCCATGGGGTGTGGCTCCATGACTCAGCACTTATCCAGGCCTGCCCCTCCCTTCCTTCTGTTGCCTCCGCCTATCAAGTCTTCTGACGCGAGGGTCACTCCAGTCTGCAGCTGTTGGCAATTGACCTCCCTCAGGCTCACATGCTGTGGAGGAGGGGGAGGGGTCTAGTTGCTCCGTTTGCCTGGGCATGGAGCCAGAGCTGGGGGCTGGAGATACTTCCTCCTCTTCAGCCTGTCTGGGCATGGAGCCAGGGTTGGGGCCGGGAGGCATACTAGGACATTCCTCCGTGTTTGGAAGCAGATAAGAAGGCCCCGGCTGTGGTGAGATCGGACGAGACACAACAGGCTGGTATTTCTTCCCAGAGTCATGTGAAGAAGGTCATTGAGAAACTCTGTGCATCTCCCTATCTCTGTCTCCATCAGTCACATCACGGGCACCTTGCTTTTTCTAGACCTTCATCATCCCATAAATGTCTGGGAGCAAAAATGTGTCATGGGTGACATGCTGCACCCGCCCGCATCCTGTTTTGGGCCTTGGAGGCCTTCCTGAAGCTTCCTGGAACTGAAAACAAGCCATGGGGGGCACGCCGCACCCCTCCCCTCCGCATCCTGTTTTGGGCCTAGGAGGCCTCCCTGAAGCCTCCTGGGAGCAAAAATGGGCCGCGAGAAGGGCATACTGCACCACTACGACCCATACCCCGTTTTGGGCCTAGGAGGCCTCCCTGTACTTACTTGGGAGCCAAAATAGGGCATGTGGGAATTTCTGGAAGGGGCTGGGCGGAGCCAGCCAGCAATTTAACTACAGGTTTGTCCGAACCAGCCTGAACCAGCTAAATCCCACCATTGAACCCCTATGTGGCCTCAAGAGCTCTCAGAGAAAGTGCTAACAACCAGATGACTGCTAAGAAATATGATCCTTCCATCTCCATCACCCACCACTTCATCATCCTCTGAGAACTAATCCTTCCACCACCACCCACCTCCCACCATCCAATCAGAACTGATAAAGCTTCTTGGATGAGAAGCGAAACGTTTTCTTCCTCAAGGAGAAGAGTTAGTCCAAGTTGTCTTTTGAAAAAGCACCTTTTGAGATTGCAGCAAGCAGTGGTGAAGATCCAGATTAACAAACATCCCATACTCCTGGGGCTCAATAAGATAGCATATCCTGTCTCCAGTCAAACCCTGTCTATGTCACGGTCTCTTGTAAGCAGCCCAGCCATTGACTGATGCAGCTGGTTGCTCCTTCTAGAGGTGATGTTGTCTCGCTGGAAATGGTTTCTTTTTCGGTGCTTTCTTTGAAGAAGAAAGCAATAAGATGAAACAGGTTTCTTTATAGAGAATGGATGTCTACCTCAAGGAGGAACAGAAAGGAATTCAAACTTCAGAAATAGATTAAAAGGGGTAATAAGGGACAAGGAGGACTGTGTCCTTCACAGCGTGAAGGCCAATAATTCAAAAAGTGAGAACGGAGATGGGAAATTACCAGATAAGGGATTCTTTTGATGGAAACCTCAGGGGAAAAGAATGATCCATGGTAGGGTTGCCATGATAAAGGGATATCCCACATGGAGAGCCATTAGGACAATTTAAAAAAAGAAAAAAAAGACAAGAGAGTGCAAAAATGTTAGAAGATGCTTTGATCTTTTCTTTATTTTGTTTCCATGTAATAGCTTTGCAGTTGAATTACATCTTTCATTGTCAGTCAGACAGTCTCAAAGAATATAATAGATGGATACACAGACGTGGAAGGAGACACCCAGAGAGAAAAAGAATGCAAAGAGGGGACAATATTAGGTAGAGAATACCAAAATAAAAATGTACTTTATGTCCGCAACTAGAACTGATGCAGAAAAGACCAAACAAAATGATCAAAGCAGGGAGCAAATCGGAAGAAAGTTAACATATTTGAAGCTTTGAAGTCTCTCTTGTAGGAATTTAGCACCCCCCCCCCTCCTAGAAGAATGAAATATTTTAGAAAATATTTAAAAAGGCAGAATATATTTCCCTGGATGAGAAATGGAGAAACATGTTTTAAAGACAAAGCAGCTTCCTGACTCCCCCCCACCTTTGTCAATGGGCCATTAAAAGCCTCAGCTAAGCTCACTCATTCTCCCCACCTTTCTCAATGGGCCATCATCATCTGCAACATAATAGAACCCATCTAGAACAGAAACTCACTATATGGCACCTGGGAAGATTACATCAGCCAGCAAGGCTAGCTAAGACCCCCACCCACTGGGAGTCTGACAACCAATAGAATAGAATAGAATAGAATAGAATAGAATAGAATAGAATAGAATAGAATTTTATTGGCCAAGTGTGATTGGACACACAAGGAATTTGTCTTGGTGCATATGCTCTCAGTGTACATAAAAGAAAAGATACATTCATCAAGGTACAACATTTACAACACAATTGAAGATCAATATATCAATATAAATCATAAGGATTGCCAGCAACAAGTTATAGTCATACAGTCATAAGTGGAAAGAGATTGGTGATGGGAACTATGAAACGATTAATAGTAGTGCAGATTCAGTAAATAGTCTGACAGTGTTGAGGGAATTATTTGTTTAGCAGAGTGATGGCCTTCAGGAAAAAACTGTTCTTGTGTCTAGTTGTTCTGGTGTGCAGTGCTCTATAGCGTCGTTTTGAGGGTAGGAGTTGAAACAGTTTATGTCCAGGATGCGAGGGATCTGCAAATATTTTCACGACTCTCTTCTTGATTCGTGCAGTATACAGGTCCTCAATGGAAGGCAAGTTGGTAGCAATTATTTTTTCTGCAGTTCTAATTATCCTCTGAAGTCTGTGTTTTTCTTGTTGGGTTGCAGAACCGAACCAGACAGTTATAGAGGTGCAAATGACAGACTCAATAATTCCTCTGTAGAACTGGATCAGCAGCTCCTTGGGCAGTTTGACACTCAGGATACTCTTCCTGTGCCCCAGAAAGTTCAAAGCTCAGAAAAAGCATAAAGCCAGGGAGCAGACAGGATCTCAGCCTTTTTCTGTTCAGGAACTCAAGCCATGTGATCCTGACCACCATTAAACCATCTTTCCAAGCAGCCTCCATGTTTCCAGTGTCTTTGTCCCCACTTGGAACTGAACCCAGATGGATATTTCTTCCAACACTCTCTCTCTCTCTCTCTCTCTCTCTCTCTCTCTCTCTCTCTCTCTCACACACACACACACACACACACACACACACACACACACACACACACAGAGAGAGAGAGAGAGAGAGAGAGCACCAGAAGATAAAGGAGACCACAAGCATGTCTAGGAACAGAGGTAGTAAGATAGAAGTAACAAAAAGGCACTTTTTCTCCGTCTTTCAAAGTCTTTGAATGGGAGATCCTTGAAAAGTGAATACGAATAAATGATGGAGAAGAGAAGGTGACTAATGTATAAAATATTGTAAATGAATAAAACTTGATATAAAGGGACGATAAAGATAATAAAAGAAGGGGGAAAAGGGGAATATATAAAGTAGAAAATATGTGGAACGAAACTGACATGTAAAAGGAAAGCACATATTATGTGTTTGTGTTATGTATGTTTGAGTTTTGTTGTGTTGTTGAAGTAAAATCAATAAAAAAACCTTTTATAATAGAAAAGAAAAACGTAGGTTTTCAAGAGCTCTGGGAACTGTCTCCCGAACTCAAAAAGATGGTTTTGAAAGTTGATTATTATTATTTATTTATTATTTTTTTATTTTGTCATATCAGTATATATAGGCATTAACATGAAATGAAATAGCTATATAATATATAAGCAGTGGTGGGATTCAGCCAGTTCACACCACTTCGGGAGAACCGGTTGTTAACTGTCTGAGCAGCTTGGTAAACTGGTTGTTGGAAGAAATCATTAGGGCAGAGAACCGGTTGTTAAATTACCTGAATCCCACCACTGTATATAAGCATATATATGAACATAAGTATGTAATAACTGTATTAATTGGATCTAATGAAAAGAAACAACAGGACAGGAACGGTAGGCACTTTTGTGCTCTTATGCACGCCGCCCCTTACAGTCCTCTTAGGAATGGGGTAAGGTCAATAGTAGATAGTTTTTGGTTAAAGATTTTGGGATTTTGAGAAGAGACCACAGAGTCAGGTAGTGTGTTCCAAGTGTTAATGACTCTGTTACAGAAATCATATTCTCTGCAATCAAGTTTGAAGCGGTTAACATTAAGTTTAAATCTATTGTGTGCTCGTGTATTGTTGTGATTGAAGCTGAAGTAGTCTTCAACAGGAAGGACATTGCAATAGATGATTCTACGAGTTAAGCACAGGTCCTGTCGGAAGTGGCGGAGTTCTAAGTTTTCTAAACCCAGGATTTCAAGTCTGGTGGCATAAGGTATATTATACAAATTAATCTAGGACAAACGCAGCTGTAACTTATGTAAATTTATGTATTAAGAGGACCAGTTGCTCAAAAAGCATGAATTGACTATATTTAATTGCTGTTAAGAGTATCGATCAACAAGCCTCAGCTTCACAAGGAATCCTTCTTCCAACATGCCGCTGAATTAGCCAGGGACAATGGATGGAGCAAAGAACTAACAATGGAACGGAAATGGGTTTGTCTTGCTCTCTAGGTAGGAAACATCCGTTTTAACTTTTGTGAAGGTAAATTACTTTTGTGAACAGAAACACACATTCAGAACAACGGGACGAAACATGGTGTCAAAAATGAACATTAGTCCTGGGGAAGTTGAGGTTACATTTAAGAAATGGACTTTTTCCTCCAAGTAAACCACAGGGGGTTACCTCTCTGCGTTGAACATATTTTCGGATGACCACATGGCTTCCTCAGCAATTCGATGGATGTGAGCTGCTCTTATAGACTACACCAGGGATAGGCTTCAAAAATTTTAGCAAGGGGTTCTCTGCCCGGTTGCTGGGTGGGCATAGCCATAGTGGGTGTGGCCTAGTCAGCCTCCTGAACCACGGCAGGAGGGGGGCTTTTTGCCATCTCTGGGCTCTGGAGGCTTTCCTTGAGCCTCCGGGAAGGTGAAAATGGCCTTCCCAGGCCCCGGAGGCCCTCTGGAACTTCCAAACTTCTCTTCCCGAACTTCTAGTAGGTCCATTTTTTTGCCCTCCCTGAGCCTTCACGTGGGCCCTGCATTTCCTTGCATCCAAAACGGGCTACATGGGGACTCCTGGGAGGGGCGGGGAGGGGTGGGAGGGGCGAGCCAGGAGTTGGATTTGGGGGTTCTCCGAACTGCACAAAATCTTAGCTAGAGGTTCTCCCGAACCCCTGAGAATCTCCAGCAGTCCACCCCTGGACCATGCCATTTTGGCTTCCCGGTCTGGCTTCCCGGTCTGATGGTCTTCCATGTCAATAAGTCCACCCCTACTTAACTTCCCAGCCAAACAAGACACAGCACTTGAGTTGCCAAGGCTCACAAAAGGCAAGACTTTAACCCAAACCACAGAAGGAATATAAACAGTGATTACATTTTAATAAATTCCCCAAGGAAGAATACCTCTAAATTATCATTGGGCTCATAAAATATTAACTGAAGCATATAATTAAGTACTACAATCCTGCAAACACATCTCTGTAACCTTCATTATGTTGTCTTGGGTCCTGTTTTGGACAGAAAGGTTGTAAGATTAGCTATGAGGGCCAATTGACCAAGATCCTTGACCAAAATTGCCCTGATATGACTAAACCAGACTCGTAATGCAATTGGGAATGAGTTAGACTGAGAAGTCAGTTTGGAATAATTTGGTTAAGCTGACACGAGCAACGTTAACTTGATTTAACAATTGACTGCATCACTCTTGAATGAATTAATTTTGTCAAACTTAAGCAAATGCGCAACTCCTTGTTTTCCTCCGCTGATTTACTGTCTTTCCTGTGAAACGGAATTTTTCTTGGCTTCGTCGTTAGAGGGGAAGTTTTTCATTTGTTTCAGAGGATAATTGTGTTAAGAGTGCCCAGTACTATCATTATAAATAGTATTAGCAGACCTGGAAGATTATTTTTTTCATCTTCAATGTCTCTTGAAACTACTGTGCTCCAAGGATTAGGAACTGGAACATTTAGGAAGTGAAAGAGGCAGGACTGCATGGTGAAATGACAGTCCTTCAAGCATCTCATTGGTCGCTTGGAATTGTGCCTGGACAGCTTGACCATTCCTAGTTTTCCATTTCTGGAGACCTCTGGGCTGAAATCTTTCAGGAGGAACTTCAGGCCACTATAGGCATAAGAGCGCTCTGCTGCTGTCTCCTTAACTATGAGAACTTGTTCTTATGGTTCCTTTAAAAGTCTATGCCAGATCTGTTTTCCCTGGAGATCTTCCTTTCTCCACAACTCAACATAGACTGGTGAACCTGTCACTTGAACAGCCATATTGAAAACAAGGAGTCACCTTTTCCTTTCCAAGCTCAACCTCAATGAAAGGATGAAAGATTACAGAAACTTATTTCATTCTGGAGATTATGGCAGAGAAGCTTTCTGACTGCCATTTTCTGTTTGACTTTTGTGGGTGTACCTTAGTTGCAACTAGCTTAGAGAAGAACAAAGAAGCATGACTTGCTTGCTCCTCTTGAAGAAGTTGGGGTCCTCAATGGGCCTCATGTCAGATTTTTAGCCATTTTCCAGAGTGGTAGGAAAACCAATCAACCAACTAACCAACCAACCAACCAACCAACCCAACCCAGTCAACCCAACCAATCCAACCAACCAACCAACCCAACCAACCCAACCAACCCAACCAACCAACCAAGACAGTAGTTCATAAGAGCCATAGTGGTGTAGTGGTTAGAATGCAGTATTGCAGGCTAACTCTTCCCATACCCTGGAGTTTGATCCTGACCATCTCAAGATTGACTCACCCTTCTATCCTTCTGAGGTGGTTAAAATGAGGACCCAGATTGTTGGGGGCAATAGCCTGACTCTGTAAACTGCTCAGAGAGTGCTGTAAAGCATATGGAGTGGTATATAAATCTAAGTGCTATTGCTATTTTAAAACTCCAAACTGGTAGAAAGGGAAAAGGTCTGATCCGAATGTTTGATGAAACACAATATACTTTTTCTTTCCCTGAAACTCAGTATGGAGATGCCAGCTTATCATATTTCCTTCTTGGGGCATGGATGAGATTTGTCTTCTCGGCTGCACTCAGCCCAGGAAGAGTAAAACTCCCTGGTTGTTTAACCCATAACCACAGACCTGCAGTCATAGTGAACGCAACAGTTTCCCAAAAAGTTTGGAACACCCCTATTTTTAGAAATGGACCATTCTGGTTGCGAGCAGCTTTTGTTTTCCCACCAATAAGAGTGTATGCAGCATCGTGCTTATTTGGTGTTTTCGGTAGCAGCGTTTGAATTTGAATTGCAAAAATATTATATATATATATATATATATATATATGTCGGAGCCACATTTTCTGCCAAAAAGAGTGCGATCTGGTGACCCAAACTTTGAAGAAACTGTTCTAACATGGTATGAAGAAGCAGAGAGTGATCTGAGTGAAGTGGAATCAGATTGCAATGAAAGTTTTGTAATAGATGATGAGGAATCCACCGCAGCCGCCGATTCTGACATCAGCAATGATGAAGCTCCCGATGAAATTGATGACCAGGTACAATCTACATCGTGCAATGATTTATATGGTAAGAACAAATTCAAATGGTCTTCTGCACCTTTTGGAAGCAATAGATCCAGAACCGCTAGTCACAATATTGTAGTGCAATTACCTGGACTACGGCTCGCAGCTAGAGTGGTCATTAAGACATCATGTCTATAATAGCATAGCCAAAATAGTACATCTGTGGTTAAGGGTTAAGCAGAATCTGTGATCCCTTTTGTTGTTAACACTGACTGACACTTCTGGGAATGGCCAGGCAACAACTTCTGGACCAAGGCTGCCCAGAGTACCTGGACAGAATCTATTCCCCCCAGATTGGGTACCATTCCTGGATGGGCAGGGTGAGACACCCTATAAAGTCTCTTTTCCTGCCTTGCTTGCCTTTACCTTAAATGAACCAGGCTGTCACCGGAAGGCAATGAATCCACTCACCTGCCTGTTCGGATAGTTTGGATTAATAATAGAAACATATGTGTGTTGTTTCCTCTCTGTCCAGAAAGCATTCGGGTGTGAAATACGGTATTGCTGTTACCCGAACGAGACAGCTGTGTGCAAACCCCCCAATTTTCTAAGTAAATCTGAGATCAAATTATACCTCAGCCTATCAGAATCAAGGTGCTTTAACTATTGATTGCAGTTATTTCTTCATCTCCTTTGACCAGAATGGATGCTACTCACCATTTTTATTGAAGGTGTTATTATCAACCACTCCTATCAAATCTAATATATACCTTTTTGTCTGAAGAGGTAAGGAAAGCACCTGGCATTAAGAAGCAGAGCTAGATAGACTCAGTTTTCTCATAGCTGAGATACCTGCAAATAACACAGAATGATCCGTTAACAGTCTGTCATCTGTACATGTCTGATTTGGTTCTGCAACCTAACAAGACAAACACAGACTTCAGAGGATAATTAGAAAGGCAGAAAAAACAATTACTACCAACCTTCCTTCCATTGAGGACCTGTATACTGCACGAGTCAAAAAGAGGGCTGTGAAAATATTTACAGATCCCTCACATCCTGGACATAAACTGTTTCAACTCCTACCCTAAAAATGACACAACAGAGCACTGCACACCAGAACAACCAGACACAAGGACAGTTTCTTCCCAAATGCCATCACTCTGCTAAACAAATAATTCCCCCAACAATGTCAAACTATTGACTAAATCTGCACTACTATTAATCTTCTCATTGTTCTCATCACCCATCTCCTTCCACTTATGACTGTAACTTTGCTGCTTGTATCCTTACAATTTATATTGATATTGATTAGTTCCTGATTGCTTATTTGTACCCTATGACTATCATTAAGTGTTGTACCTTAGAATTCTTGATGATCTTTTCTTTTATGTATACTGAGAGCATATGCACCAAGACAAATTCCTCGTGTGTCCAATCACACTTGGCAATAAAAAATTCTATTCTATTCTATTTCCTTAACTCAGGTTGATATTTGAAACATCTTCCCCATCTCTGTCCGAAAGGTGCTTTTTCAAGGGACAACTGGACTTTCTTGTTTTTCTTTGAAGGCATTTCACTTCTCATCCAAAAAGGTTCATCAGCTCTGACTGGATGGTGGGGAACAGAAGGATTTATATTCCTTCCAGACAGCTGGTCATTTGCATTCTTTTAGGGAGTCATAAAGGCTACTTGGAGGTTTGTTTGTGTCCTCCAAGTCACCTCAGTAGTACAAATTTATTTATTTATTATTTACATTTTTATACCACCCTTCTCCGAAGACTCAGGGCGGTGTACAGCAGATAAAACAACAATAAACCAGAAAAATTTTAAAATACAGAACCAAATTTAAAAATCTAATTTAAACGCCGTATGTTAAAAATAGTTAAATAGTTAAAATGGGTGTGGAGCCTTCTTGCACTACTCAGGTAATCCTGAGGACACAAATAAACCTCCAGGTGGCCTTAATGACTTCCCCACCATTCAGTCCGGGCTGAAGAAGCTTCTTGGATGAGAAGCGAAATGTCTTCAAGGAAAAACAAGAAAGTCCAGTTGTCTCTAGAAAAAGCACCTGTGATCTGGATGAAATGAAAACCTCCTTCCACTTCCCCATCTCTGTTTAGTTTGGGTCCCTCCATCCCACCCATGAATACCTACATTCAAGCAGGCAGACAGGACCTTATCCTGTAAAAGTTACTCTTGCAACAAATGTGCTGTTTAGGAAGGCATTTGAAGAATGGTTGGCTATAGCCAAAGCCTGCCTCAACTGGTTGACTTGGCTATTCAAAAACAACTAACAGGTAGGATCTCCTGGGCACCCAGAAGGATCAAACTTTGGTCCCAACGTTCTGTGGCTCAGGAGGCAGAAGCCAAATCCCTTGGCATAAACTGGGCATATGCTGGAGGCCTTATAATATTGACTTATGACCATAAGATATGACCCTCACATCCTGGACATAAACTGTTTCAACTCTTACCCTCAAAATGACGCTACAGAGCACTGCACACTAGAACAACTAGACACAAGAACAGTTTTTTCTTGAACGCCATCACTCTGCTAAACAAATAATTCCCTCAACACTGTAAAACTATTTACTAAATATACACTACTATTAATCTTCTCATGGTTCCCATCACCCATCACCCTCCACTTATGACTGTCACTTTCTTGCTTGTATCTTTACAATTTATGTTGATATTGATATTGTTTCCTGATTGCTTATTTGTAGCCTATGACTATTGTTAAGTATTGTATCATTAGGTGTTAAATTTGTACCCTATGACTATCATTAAGTGTTGTAAGTATTGTGCCTTGATGAAAGTATCTTTTCTTTTATGTACATTGAGAGTGTATGCACCAAGACAGATTCCTTGTGTATCCAATCACACTTGGCCAATAAAAAAAAATCTATTCTATTCTATTCTATTCTATTCTATTCTATTCTATTCTATTCTATTCTATTCTAACCCAAAATTTCCATTGCTAAGCAAGTCAGTTATTAAGGGTATGTTGCCCCGTTTTACAGCTTTTCTTGCCATCGTTATTAAGTGAATCACTGCAGTACTTAAGTTAGTAACACAGTTGTTAAATGAATCTGACTTTGCTTGTCGCAAAAGAGGATCACATGACCTCAGGACCCTGCAACCATCATAAATATGAGTCAGTTGCCAAGCACCTAAGTTTTGATCATGTAGCCATGGGGATGAGGCAATAGTCGTAAGTGTGAAAAATGGTCATAATTCACTTTTTTCAGGGCCACTGTAACTTCAAAAGGTCACTACAGGAATAGTTGTAAGTCAAGGACTACCTGTATCCAAAATTCCCTCCATTTCTGAGACAAGCTCCTGAGCAGCCCTCAAGTTCAAAATACATTGGTTTTTATAATGCCCACAGACCTTTATTGTTCCTAAGGAGGATCTATAAAATAATATCAAATATTTTCATATGGCCATGTTCCTCATTCAGTTCTTCATGCCGCCAATACATTTTACATCTTTTAATCCCTTTAATTGGGAATCTATTGCATTTTATCGTTCTGAACATCTGGAAACCCCCAGGAACAGCGGAGTTTGAAATTCTGTGGTAATAGGTTTCCTCAGCATAAAGAAAGGACCTTAATTCAAGCGACAGCAAAGAAAGAACAGCTTTGATTTGGTAAAAGGTTAGAATCCCTCAGAATAAAGGGAACGCAATATACAAAAAAGAAAAGCTTTGCCTGTTAGAATGGCCACACATACTCTGAAGACTCACTTTTAACTCTTCAAAAAATCGTTTTCTTGGACTTCTGTTGAAAATGAGAGAGAGAGACAGAGAGAGAGACAAACAGAGAGACACAGAGAGAGAGAGATGCACACACAGAGAGAGAGAGAGAGACAGGCAGACAGAGAGACAAACAGAGAGACACACAGAGAGAGAGACACAGAGAGAGAGAGAGAGAGACAGAGAGAGAGACAAACAGAGAGACACACAGAGAGAGAGAGATGCACACACACACACAGAGAGAGACAAACAGAGAGACACAGAGAGAGAGAGAGAGACACACAGAGAGAGAGAGACACAGAGAGAGAGAGAAACAGAGAGACAAACAGAGAGACACAGAAAGAGACACACAGAGAGAGAGAGACAGACAGACAAAGAGAGACACACACAGAAGAAAGAAAGAGACAGAGAAAGAGAGAGACAGAGAGAGAGATAAACAGAGAGACACAGAGAGAGAGACAGAGAGAGAGACTGACAGACAGACAGAAAGAAGAGAGACAGAGAAAGAGACCAACAGAGACACACACACACAGAGAGATGCACACTCACACACACACACACAGAGAGAGAGAGACAGACAGAGAGACAAACAGAGAGACACAGAGAGAGAGAGAGAGACAGAGAGAGAGAGAGAGAAACAGAGACAAACAGAGAGACACAGAAAGAGACACACACACAGAGAGACAGACAGACAAAGAGAGACACACACAGAGAAAGAGAGAGACAGAGAAAGAGAGAGACACAGAGAGAGAGACAAACAGAGAGACAGAGAGAGAGACAGAGAGAGAGAGAGAGACTGACAGACAGACAGACAAAGAGAGAGAGAAAAAGGGAGGGACAGAGAGTGACAGAGACAGAGAGAGAGACACACAGAGAGAGAGAGAGACAGAGAAAGAGAGAGACAGAGAGAGAGAGACAAAAAGAGAGACACAGAGAGAGAGAGAGAGAGAGAGAGACTGACAGACAGACAGACAAAGAGAGAGACAGAGAGGAGAGAGAAACAGAGGCAGAGAGAGAGAGAGAAAGAGAGACACAGAGAAAGAGAGACAGAGAGAGAGACAGAAGAGAGACAGAGAGAGACAGAGAGGCAGAGAGGCAGACAGACACACACACACACACACGCAGAGAGAGAGAGAGAGAGAGAGAGAGAGAGAGAGAGAGAGAGAGAGAGAGAGAGAGAGAACAATTACTACATCAAGTTAATTGACTTCCTTCCAAATATAATATTTTTATTGTGCTTTATTGATCACATTGCTTTGTATTCCCATTGCCATGTTTTATATAATATTTTGAAAGACATATGAAACCTCCATATACTTATTTTTTTTTCCTGTCTGCAAATGATCACACATGCACTAGCACAGGCAGGGGAGTGAAAGTCGAAGATTTAAATCTTTTACCCAGGACCGCTTTGTGAACTTATCATTAAAACCTAAACCAGAACCAAATCCCAAAGGAATCTGCCGAGTCAGAGGTTAGAGAGTACTCATGATGTTACCTAGTTTGGCTAATGAAGCGTCTGCCGGAAAACAAACAAGCTCAGAGAGCACCAGGCATCCCTCAGAGGAATCCATGGAAGGTGACCCAAAGATTCAAGATGGCAGCCACAATGGTGTGATCAAAGCTCTTGACCTTTTTGACCATGTCTTGTGGTCCCTCATTTAAGCAAAACAATGTCTCTCTTTAAGATGTAAAATGATTCATCTATTTTTGAATCATGACTACTCGAATAATAATACTAAAAAGAATTAAGTCAACGAAGGCTACCTAGATCTGTAGTGTGGATAAAACAATTTCCCTCCTGAAAATCTGAATTCTTCCTCAGATCCATTGTTGGAATGCCACCCAACACTAAGTGGTGGGTTTCAAATTTTTTTACTACCAGTTCTGTGGACGTGGCATGGCTTGGTGGGTGTGGCATGGCTTGCTGGGCGTGGCAGGAGAAGGATATTGCAAAATCTCCATTCCCACCCCACTCCAGGGAAAGGTTACTGTAAAATCTCCATTCCCTCCCCAATCTAGGGAAAGGTTATTGCAAAATCCCCATTTCAGCTGGGACTTGGGAGGCAGAGAATAGATGGGGGCGGGGCCAGTCAGAATTTTTACTACCGGTTCTCCGAACTACTCAAAATTTCCATTACCAGTTCTCCAGAACTGGTCAGAACTTGCTGAAACCCACCTCTGGCTAGGTTGAAGAGAATGAACAAATGTATGCTTTTGAACATACATTTCATAAAGATGGACATGTTTTTCCTTTCACCTCACCAGACTTGGCGGAGTCTCTTTTCATTCTCCAAATCCTATCTACTTGACATCCTCACTTTGTGACAGTCCAGAATCATGTTTCTCTGTTGCTATACTTCCTCTGGCCCCCACATATCTGAGATCTAAATGGCCCCCATCCTGTCAGCTTTTCCCAAACCTTTAAAGACTGGTTGTCCTCACAGGCATTTGGGCCAGAAGTTAAGTGAGTCCTTTTGTTTTACTGTTATTACTTCAGTAGTTTCCACAGAAATGGACACTAGGTGTTGTGCCTCGCCCGCCCCCTCACTGCAGCCGGGCCCCTCCCATCTCCTGCTATCTCAGCCAGAGACTGATAGTGAAGAAGAATGGCCTGGCATGCCTCCAGCCCCAGCCCTGGCACTATGCCCGGACAGACTGAGCAAACAAACCTCACCCCTATAGCATGTGAGCCTGAAGCCAGCCACGAGCTACAATTGCCGGCAGCTAAGCAGGAAGACGAAAGGTGGGCTGATCCTCGCTTCCGGAGAATGGAGAGGCTACATCAGCAAAAGGAAGGGAGGGGCAGGCCTGAATAAGTGCTGAGTCATGGAGCCACACCCCATGGCCTATATAAAGGGTCTGCTTTTTGGCATTCCTTGAGTCAGGCAAAGTCTCACCTGGTTGCTGAAGTCACACTTTGGATTCCTGCCTGCCCTGAGAACTCTGACAGGAATTTGGCAAAGATGCAGAGGCTTTGTGGCCATGCTTGATACAGACTTCCCAGACCCGGCCATCAGAGGAGGAGTGGGACACGACACTAGGCTTCCAAACACCATTTTCAGGAATTGTTACTGGGTTTAATCCTGGACACTGGCTAGGGTCACCTTGAGGTAGCTAGGTAGCTACGTCAATTGCCAAATACATAAATAAATAAGTGCACATTCAGAGTTCACTGTAAGAGTAATTATCTGTTTTTGGACTGCCAATTGAATGAGGAAAATGGCTCAGAACCAACATCGACTTCACTGCCCTTTCGAGTGCCAGAAATACTGGAATGACCTGAAGAAGTTGTGAAGGAACAAAGCTTTGGCTTCTACCAGCTTTTGTCAAAATCATCACATTTTAGTTTGAGCAGAAAAATGATCCAGGAGAATATGCAGCCCCACCGTAGTCCCAATGCATCAAATTAGATCGTTCATTTGTACTGAAATATTTTTTTCTTCCCAGAGATACATTACTGGATAAAACAGTCAGAGCTCATCCTATAGCTCAACTATCCATAGTCATGGCAACATTCCCATATATGCAGAGAAGGACAGTTCCACGCAGATGGTGGCAAACTTGTTTCACTGCCATTTATTTTTACTAAACATTCAAGAATTTGAAGAGCTGCAGTCCCGAAACATCTGCAGTGCACCAAAGACTTGAGGCTATTTTTTTCTGAGAAACTGGTATTGTGTTTTGGATAATTAGATGCCAGTTTTGCTGGCCAAACAGCTGAGAAGTTAGGAAATACATCTTTGGCGATGCCTCTGTTCAACATAAACATATTAAATGGATCCGCTGATGCCCAGATGGATTGAAATGTCATGGTTGTTATCCAGAAGGTAGCAGCTGAGACACATTTTCCATCATAGGTTCCATCAATGTTCCTTCAGGAGAAATTGCGTGAGGTACATACATTGGTCCATTCCCTCCCCTGAAAGGTTACAGACGCAAGAGAAGGAGAAGACTTTATTATGTCATGGATGGTGTCTGCTACCTTGAAGGAGGTGAGTCTGATCTCTTTCAAACAGAGCAGGACCTATAAGGACTCTGAGCGCCAAAGAATTTAAACCTTTGAACTCTGGTGCTGGAGAAGACTCCTGCAAGTCCCTTGGACTGCAAGGCGATCAAATCAGTCAATCCTAGAGGAGATCAACCCTGATTGCTCTTTAGAAGGCCAGATCCTGAAGATGAAACTCAAATACTTTGGCCACCTAATGAGAAGGAAGGACTCACTGGAGAAGAGCCTAATGCTGGGAAAGATTGAGGGCAAAAGAAGAAGGGGACGACAGAGAATGAGGTCACTGAAGCAGTAGGCGTGAGCTTAAATGGACTCCAGAGGATGGTAGAGGACAGGAAGGCCTGGGGGGATGTTTTCCATGGGGTCAAAATGGGTTGGACATGACTTCGCAACTAACAACAACAACAACATAGCTAAATAACTTTCTGTCAAGATCTTGGGAAAGTGGTTGTTGGTCGACTTCAAAATGTCTTGGAGCAGAGATTCATTCCAAGTTTAGTTTCAAACTTGGAGGCCAGAATAGTTTTGAGGGTTCTGATGAAGGCCAGAGGGAAGGGTGACCTTCTGAATCTTTCATCAGCTTTTGACACCATCATCTTTGACCTCTTGCTCTCGAATCTCTGAATAATGCATACGTTGGCCAAAAGGTGCCTTTCTTAAGTTTCATTTTCCTTGGATTTGGAAGCATGAGTGGAAATGACTATCCTGTCAATTGCTCTTCTTTTGACTCAACATTATGCATGTTTTCTTCCATGGAACTTCTAGATTCAAAAGTTCTGTTTCTCTCGGTGAGTAGAACAGGCAGTTGATTAAAAACAACAACAACAACTGAGGATGATCAGATTTCAAACAATCTGACACAAGAAGGAAAGCTGCTTACTTTGGGATTAGAGCCTCGGTGGCGCAGTTGTTAGAGTGTAGTACTGCAGGCTACTACTACTGCCTGCCCGGCTGCCTGCAATTTAGCAGTTCAAATCTCACCAGGTTGACTCAGCCTTCCATCCTTCCAAGGTGGGTAAAATGAAGACCCAGATTGTTGGGGGGCAAGAGGCTGACTCTGTAAACCGCTTAGAAAGGGCTGTAAAGCACTGTAAAGCGGTATTTAAGTCTAAGTGCTATTGCTGTTACATAAATAGTTACAACGATTAAGTCTTTCCCTGTGAAACGATATTTATTCCTCTGCCCTCCCTTACTCAATCTTGTTTCATTCCAGCAGCCTCTTAATTCACTGACAAGCCTTTCTCAGAGCCAGGAAAGGCATCCAACGAGATGACGTTTTCCATATGGATGTCATATTTGTGACCAAAAACACAAAACCTTGAGAGATTTGTCAGGCTTGTTCTTTTTCCCTCACACCCACGGGCTCTCTTGTCATCAGCCAATAAACATGCCTTTGCAAAACCACAATGTTAGACGGTTCTGGGAGAGAGTCTTAGGAAGTCTTTTTGTTTGACGGGCATACAGGTTGGTGGAGTGTCTTTTGCCTCACTTCCAGCTCATCGTTTCCCTTTGTTCCTTGATTCTTTTTCATCTCAGGAGTTTATTCATGTGGCAGAAGAGCTTCTGCTCTGCTTCTAAGGAAGGCCCGGGTGGGTCTCCATGGTCTTCTTTCCAAAGATGGGCAGCACTTTTCAACTAACAACTAACGTTCCTAAAGCACAAGACGTGCCAATCTATAGAGTGGCCCAGGCAAAGAAGTCTCAAATGTCTGCATTTCTCTTTGAAGACTAGCACTCTCTGTCTCAGCATTTCCCTGCCCTTTCTTTTCTACTGGGTGTAGAAAGAAGCAGAGGTTAGATCCATGTCCTGGATCTTTTCCTTGGTCAATCTAATCCCACCATCAGATTCCCTTCCTTCCTTCCTCCCTCCCTCCCTCCCTCCCTCCCCCCTTTCTTTCTTTCTTTCTTTCTTTCTTTCTTTCTTTCTTTCTTTCTTTCCTTCTCTCTCTCTCCCTCCCTCCCTCCCTCCTTCCTTCCTTCCTTCCTTCCTTCCTTCCTTCTTTTCTTTCTTATCTAGTTATCTATTTATATACTGAAAGTCATTAATTTGGCTGAGATGGCTAAAATCTCAGCTTTTTTAAAAGACAATACGCAGGAAAGATATTTATTTGATTGAAGAAGCTTGTTGGATGAGAAGTGAAGTGTTTTCAAGGGGGAAAAAAACCCAAGAAAGTCTAGTGTCCTTATGGAAAAAGCACCTTTCAGGCAACTATGATCTGGATGATTGAGAATCTGCATAGACAACTTGCTCTCTTTGGTGTTTAAGCAGTGGTGAAATCCAAATTTTTTTACTACCGTTTCTTTGGGCGTGGCTTGGTGGGTGTGGCAGGGGAAGGATACTGCAAAATCCCCATTCCCTCCCCACTCCAGGGGAAGGATACTGCAAAATCCCCATTCCCTCCCCACTCCAGGGGAAGGATACTGCAAAATCCCCATTCCCTCCCCACTCCAGGGGAAGGATACTGCAAAATCCCCATTCCCTCCCCACTCTGGGGCCATCCAGAGGTGGTATTTGCCGGTTCTCCGAAGTGCTCAAAATTTCCACTATCGGTTCTCCAGAACCTGTCACAACTGGCTGGATTTCACCCCTGTGTTTAAGGTGCCCTCTGTTTCTTTGCTTTACGCCAGCATTTCATGAAGACAGCCATCTTCTCTTTCGGTCTGGCTGAGGCCACTGACTCCCATCCAACAATGCATCAAAGCATTTTCCTGATTAGGGAGTTGATGAGAGAACTCTTGGCACTTTAGCCTTGAACTTTTTTGTCCCAGCACGTTTTTGTCCCACTTAACTCCCCTTTCTGCTCCAAGGAACAGGGCCAGCTGAGGATTGGCTCTGTTCTTTCTCAAGAAGGCGAGATGCTCACCAAGCAGCTCCAAATATCCCCTTTCATCCAACTCGGGCTGCTAAAGCCAACATCCACCCTTTCCTTTTAAAATGGCATGCAAGAAAAAACGTGTCGGAAAACTTCATACAGAAATCTTTAAACCAGCAACGTTATCCAGGAGGAGGTTATTTTTAAAACGAGAGGAGAAATGTGCTTTCCTAGCCAACAATGCCCTCCCTTAGCCAACTTTATGGAACTAGCTGTAAACAAGATTATTTTGACCACTTCTCACGCATTACTGCAGCAGTAATTCACTCTGCAGTCGCTTAATGTGGGCTGCAGGGCATGGAAGGCAGTTGAGGAACATTCTAAGAGCAACATTTCTCTTGGAATCATATCATGTGCTAGTGATGGAAACCTCTCTTTTCCTTCCTTCCTCCCTTCCTTCCTTCCTCTCTCCCTCCCTTCCTCCCTTCCTTTCTTCCTTCCTTTCTCCCTCCCTTCCTTCCTTCTCCTCTCTCCTCCCTTCTCCTCCCTTCTCCTCCCTTCCCTCCCTCCTTCCCTCTCCCCCTCCCTTCCTTCTATCTCCTCCCTCCTCTTTCCTCCCTCCTCCTTCCTCTCCTCCCTCATTACCTTCCTTCCTCCCTCCTTCCTCCCTTCTCCTCCCTCCTCCTCCTCCCTCCCTCCCTCGCTTCTGTCCTTCCTTCTCCTCTCTCCTCCCTTCTTCTTCCTTCCCTCCCTCCTTCCTTCCTTCCCTCTCTCCCTACCTTCCTTCTCTCTCCTTCCTCCTTTACTTCCTTCCTTCCTCCCTCCCTTCTCCTCCCTCCTTCTTCCTTCCTCCCTCCCTCCCTTCCCTGTCCTTCCTCCTTTCCTCCCTCCCTCCCTCCCTCCTTTCCTTCCTTCCTTCCTTCCTCCTTCCCTCCCTTCTCTCTCCTCCCTCCACTTTCCTTCCTTCCCTCCCTCCCTCCTTTCTCTCCCCTCCCTCCCTTTCCTGAAAGGCTGAAGAAGCTCCAGGGGATTACAAAATGAATAAAGATGCCCTAAAATAAAAATAGAGAGCAGACTACAGAGATTGTCTGTCTTGTTTTGGGGTACCTAACGGCATATACTGTAACTATATTCTGGACAAAAAAAATCTTATATTGACACCCGTCTAATAAAGAATTTCTTAAAACTTCAATGAAGAATAGAGATAGAGATATGAAGACATGTTTTTCTCCCACTATCCACCCCCCCCCAAAAGAATTTGTTAGCTTAACAACCATTGGCAAATGCCTGACACATTTGCCACTGAAATGTGGTGGCTTTGTAACTGGCCATCCAACTTCATTAGCAATTTTCTGGAAATCTTCTCTACGAAATGTTATGTTTGGATTTAATAAAAGAAACCCAGGAAAAACATCCAGAATGATATGTATCAAAGCCTTACAGATCAACATTAGCCAGATATTCTGAAATTCACCCTTGCCCCATTAATTCGGTGGACCCGGTCCATCTTTTCAAGGTAGATGGATATTCAACATTGGTCTTAACTACATATTCTGTTTGCTTCTTGGAAACGTTACACTGGAACCAGCCAAAGCCATTACTGTACATCTTATTAATTCTTTGATGGATTAAATATTAGTGCAAAGTCTTTTTCTTTCAACTCTCTCAGTCTACCCTCCCTTTCCCTTGGCTGTCTTCATTTGCTACACGTGGGTTTTAGGAAATAAAATGTGGTTTTTGGGCTCCCCGAAAAGTTTCCACCCCAAAATGTTTGGCTGCAGAGAAGAGCATAAATGTGTCAAAGCCATCCATAAATCATGTTCCTGACCAAGCGAGGCTAAAATTGGCAGGCTGTAGTTGCGGGGGGTGAAGGAAACGGAATTGCTCCTGAGATTCACGGGGTTGAAGCTGGCTCAGTTATCTGCGCTGTCCCAGGAAACTCCGCCAACATCCATCAGAAAGACTGAACGCTGCCAGTGAAAACTCCTTAAAAATTAAACAAAGAAGCTGCTGCTTTCCAATATGACAGGAAAGGCATAAAAAACAGTGTGCTTTTGTGCCTTGGGAAATTGCTTTCTGGGATTTCTCTTGACAAGGTGACCGTGCATGACATCATAACTCTGGGAGATTAAGTGCTAGTGAAGTTGGCCATTGATTTTCTTAAACCTCTATTATCGTCATATTATTTGAAAGCGGTGTTTGTTTAATGTCAAAACTCCGGCGAGATGATTGTCTTCCTTCAAAAAAAAAAAAGAAAAGGCACGGGGATACAGGCAGACAACGGTTTTCATTTGTGAGGGTTTTCAATCTGCGGCATTTTGGAAAGGATTAACAGCAGGGCTGGAAAGTCAGCAAAGGTTCGGCTGAAGGTGGAATGAATTGAAGGACGCGTTGGCAATGGCAATATTTGCTCTTCGGAGATGACCGAATGGTCATTGGGGGTAATTGCTTCCTTGTAAATCAAGGACAGGCAAGGGAGGGAAGGGAGCATGCTTGCAGGCCACCTTCCTCTTCAAAAGTGAAAGGTTTTAAACACTATCAGGTGGGGAAATTCACTTGAGAAAGCAATTATGTTGGGAAGAGTAAGCGGTAAAAGGAAACTGGCCCTCAAAGAACACAGTGGCTGCACACCATCAAAGCTGACATCAGCCGGAGCATAGAACAACTCAAAGAAGTAGCGCAAGCTTGGAAGATGTGGAAAGGCCTGGCCCATAGAATCCCCAAGAGTCACATACAACTGAATAGATAACATCATCATCATCATCATTTTGATTTTTTTTTTGTTTGGTAATTGCACTGAAAGCATATTTTCTCATTCAAATGAATTTAATTACTGTATTTTTTGGAGTATAAGACACTCCGGACTATAAGACGCGCCTTTTTCGGGGAGGAAAACAAGAAAAAGAAATCTGTCTCCCAGCAATTTGCCTCTTTGCAGCAAACAGCAAACAGCCTGCTTTAGTTTCATTTTCATTTTCAGCACAGCCTGATTAGCACAAGGAAAAAAAAATCTGCCTCCCAGCAATTTGCCTCCTTGCAGCAAACAGCGGAGGCCCGCGTGGCAATAGGCAATGGCAATCCCTGCAGCCTGAAACAGCTGAGGGTTGGGAGGCTGATCCAACCAAC
This sequence comes from Ahaetulla prasina, assembly GCF_028640845.1. Lineage (NCBI taxonomy): Eukaryota > Metazoa > Chordata > Lepidosauria > Squamata > Colubridae > Ahaetulla > Ahaetulla prasina. The sequence continues at coordinate 122,223,487 of NC_080543.1, forward strand.
AATCAACTGCTTGTACTAATCAAGCTGTGCTGAAGCTGAAAGGGTCTGTTTGCTGCTTGCTGCAAGGAGGTAAATTGCTGGGAGGCAGAGGCCAAAGGGTGGGGCCAGTGGGTGGGTGGCGCTACATTCGGTGTATAAAACACACCCAAATTTTTATCCTCTTTGTGGGGGGGAGTGCAACTTATACACCAAAAAATACGGTAAGTTCCTTCTCCTGGCTTAGAAGATGATTCTGATCATGGCACCAAGATTCTTTTCTAGAGGTCTATGCTCAGTCATCCAGGTCATGGTTGTCCCAAAGATGCTTTTTTCAAGGGGCAACTGGACTTTCTTGGTTTTTCTTTGAAGATGTTTCACTTCTCATCTAAGAAGCTTCTTCAGCTCTGACTGGATGGTGGGGAATGGAAGGATTTATACTCCTTGCAGACAGCTGGTCATTTGTATTCTTTCAGCAAGTTGTTAAAGTCACCTGGAGGTTCATCTGTGTCCTCAGGGTCACCTGAGTGGTGCAAATGGATGTGGAGCCTTCTTGGAACTGCTGAAAGGAACAGGAAGGGGGAGGAGGTTGGAATGCATATCTAGACACAACAGAGAACTTTCTCTTGAGAATCAAGGTCATATCTACTGGCAATGGATCAGGTTGGGAAAGGAGTGCCTGAAGAGCCTGCCAATTAACTCAACTGGCCAACATGACCTGTGACACTTGGGGATGGGGTTATTTCCTAGTTTAATTATACTGAAACCATGGGAAAGATTTAGAATTGGTTTTCCTTTGAAGCTGTGCTGTTGTGATGTGTTCAGTGAAGAAGAACTTCGAGGTAGATCCTAGTCTCAGAGTTCTGATTTGCTTGGGTTCATTAGTCAGAGCCTTGACAAGTGCTTGGTTGGGAAAAAATTAGGAATAACCAGTACAGTTATTTCAAAATAGGTCCATACATCAGGAGCCAGGCAGAGCCACAGCTAATGGGTCCAATCAGCATAGCCAGCATAGCCAGGAGGGAAATGATTGATGTGGCATGTTGATTCTGCCAGTATGGAAAATAGGATGCAAATAAGTACAAGTCACCCCAAGTCTTGGTTGGATGGGCAGTGAGATTTTTCTGCCATCTGCATCCCTAAGAGCGGATCATCCCATAGCAGTCTTCTTGGTTGGAAGGAAAACCAACACAATACCAAATATCTTTATCACTTCCTAGTTTTGGATCTCAGAACTCTGGGTTCAGCCTGACCCAACTCCAGGGCACAACAGCGGCAGCCGCCACCGCCCATGGTCTATAACCTCCCTTCTTCAATTCCTGGGTCATCTGATTCCAGGAGGGCTTTGTGTTCCTCCACGAGGCCGTAGCCTCCGCAATTGTACTAATTTTTTCGTAATGCCCTCCCGGAAAATCATCAATCCTCTGGCATCAGCCATCTGAAGCCCACTCCTTCTGGTACAATTTGCTTGACAAAAGTAATATTTCTTTCTCATTTCACGTACCTGTCTGGGAATCTGCCTCAGAATGGCTATCTCCTGCCCCTGTAAGTCAGTGCCCCACTCCTATGTTTTCTAAGAATTTCATCTCTCGCCTCTTCTCACAAATTTGACATGAACCTCTCTGGGAACTGCATGCGTGCGTGCATATTGTGAATTAACTCTATAAACTCGATCCACATCCCAATTCATGAAATCAACACATCTCCCAAGAAATTCTCCCAACAATTTAGTCACAACATCTCTCAAATCTTCTTGGTCCACTTCTTCCAAATTTTGAAACCTAAGGAAATAAGACATTTTATCCATCTGTAGTCCAAGCACAGCATTGCCTGTCGCCTCCTCTCTTTTCTGCACTGCCCGTGATCTCACCCTCCAGACCTTCCAGTTTGTGGTTATTTTCTGCTGAGACTTGTTGACTATCCTTTATATGCTTTTGGATAGTCACAATTTCTGCTCTTATTTCCGCTTGGGCTCTTTGCAAATCATCCAGTTTCTTGTGCATATTGGATAACTTTTCCAGAATTCTCTCCATCTCTCCAGCAGTTGGTCTCTGACCTTTGCCATTTGGAAAAAAATTCAAAATCCTCAGCCAAGCACAGTATCCTTGCTATTTGCTGCGGACCCACCAGGGGCCACTCACAGGAGCAACCAGTCCAGAGTACAGTTAGTGAACCAGGAAGCGGAAGGGAAGTGAAGTCATCAAGATTCTGATAGTGAAGGCGGAAGCTGGACGCCACCACTGTTCCCCAGAGGAGGGGGCCTCAAACCTCCCTCCTAAATTTCTCCATCACCTCTTCTCTCCAGAGCTCCACAAAACCAGTAATCTTCTTATTTTAAGTTCTCCTCTCTCCAGAATGACTCGTGCTCCTTCCAGCCGCAGGGGAGGAAAACCCCCGCACTCGGAGCACTCCACTCGCCACCGATATCCCTTCCCTTCTCCATTGGTCAATTCTTCTCCGTTCCGTGTTCAGCACCAGGCTCCTGCAGTTATAAATCCAAAGCCCCGGTGTCACCGGGCACAGCGGCCCAGGCGACGACCAAAGTAATGGCCGTGGCCCGTGGCCTCCGAACCCCGCCGAGCCTAGGACGCGCCAGCATCGGTCCCCCCAGTCCTGTATGTCGGCTGGGAGACCCCTGGCGAGCCGTCCGTGCGGCAGGTGTCCTTTTCGGAACACCTGGCCCCTGGGGGCCTCGGCGGCGGCTGGATTCGGGCGCTGGGGGCAAGAGAAGCCTCCAGACGACCCGTTGCCCCTGGACACCGGAAGTCGTCTCTCCCAGACACACCCAAATTTTTATCCTCTTTGTGGGGGGGAGTGCAACTTATACACCAAAAAATACGGTAAGTTCCTTCTCCTGGCTTAGAAGATGATTCTGATCATGGCACCAAGATTCTTTTCTAGAGGTCTATGCTCAGTCATCCAGGTCATGGTTGTCCCAAAGATGCTTTTTTCAAGGGGCAACTGGACTTTCTTGGTTTTTCTTTGAAGGTGTTTCACTTCTCATCTAAGAAGCTTCTTCAGCTCTGACTGGATGGTGGGGAATGGAAGGATTTATACTCCTTGCAGACAGCTGGTCATTTGTATTCTTTCAGCAAGTTGTTAAAGTCACCTGGAGGTTCATCTGTGTCCTCAGGGTCACCTGAGTGGTGCAAATGGATGTGGAGCCTTCTTGGAACTGCTGAAAGGAACAGGAAGGGGGAGGAGGTTGGAATGCATATCTAGACACAACAGAGAACTTTCTCTTGAGAATCAAGGTCATATCTACTGGCAATGGATCAGGTTGGGAAAGGAGTGCCTGAAGAGCCTGCCAATTAACTTAACTGGCCAACATGACCTGTGACACTTGGGGATGGGGTTATTTCCTAGTTTAATTATACTGAAACCATGGGAAAGATTTAGAATTGGTTTTCCTTTGAAGCTGTGCTGTTGTGATGTGTTCAGTGAAGAAGAACTTCGAGGTAGATCCTAGTCTCAGAGTTCTGATTCGCTTGGGTTCATTAGTCAGAGCCTTGACAAGTGCTTGGTTGGGAAAAAATTAGGAATAACCAGTACAGTTATTTCAAAATAGGTCCATACATCAGGAGCCAGGCAGAGCCACAGCTAATGGGTCCAATCAGCATAGCCAGCATAGCCAGGAGGGAAATGATTGATGTGGCATGTTGATTCTGCCAGTATGGAAAATAGGATGCAAATAAGTACAAGTCACCCCAAGTCTTGGTTGGATGGGCAGTGAGATTTTTCTGCCATCTGCATCCCTAAGAGCGGATCATCCCATAGCAGTCTTCTTGGTTGGAAGGGAAAACAGATCCCATGCAATTCTGTCACTTCCTTCTGCTATCAGCCTGCAGAAACTACCTCCGTGAAGTTCAGCCACAGTACGCGGTTCTTAAAGCCGAATTACCTCTATTTGCAAATTGGATTAAGTAATTTTGCAGGGGAGATTTCTCAGCAGTTCTGTTCTGTAACATAATTAAGAATTAATGAGAATATTACAGAGTAAACAGACTGAGGATTACCGATAAGTCACATCCACACCATTTTATGCAAAACGGCATCACATTTCCATGGAATAAAGAAGAGATCAACTTTCATCTGAAGGTGCGTTAATGGCTATCTAATTGTTTTTATTCCCATCTTTTAATTACGGCAATCAGAGCACAATGACGTCTGCTGTTCTTCATGCCAGATTTCATTGAGTTTTCTTGAATTTTGAGAACTCTCCAGGGCTGCTTTCAGATGCAAAGAAATTTGAAGCTTGTAGTGCAGGACTGCTGGCCTCTCACCTGGAAGCAGCTGGTGTTCACGGGGGAAATGAAAAACATGATGGCTAAACTTGACATGAACCAGCTTGCTTTCAGCTGTATACTTAGGGACATTAAAAACCTGGACTGGCTTTAGATGAGAGGTCAGACATAGCTGGTGGGATGCTAAGAGCAGAAAGTCACAAAGACCCTCATGGCATGGGACCGGCATGCATGGCATGGGACCGGGATACTTACGGGACCACCTGCTTCCGCCAACAGCCTCCCACCGTCCGGTGTGCTCTCACAGGGAGGGCCTCCTTAAGAGTGCCGTCAGCCAGACAATGTCAGCTGGCGGCCCCCAGGGGAAGAGCGTTCTCTGTGGGGGCTCCGGCCCTGTGGAACGAACTACCCGTGGGGCTACGTCTTCTCCCTGATCTTCGGACCTTTAAACGCGAGCTCAAAACTTTCTTTTGTCACTGAGCAGGGCTGGCCTAATGATTTTATTGAGGCTTTTTAGTGGGGCTTTTAGAATTTTCAGAATTTTACATCTCTATTTTAATTATTTAGTGCATTGAATCAGTTTTTAAACTAATATTGTATTTTAACTTTTTTGGTATCTATGTTTTGTTTGTGATGTATCTGAGTCCTCGGAGAAGGGCGGTATAAAAATTTGAAAAATAAATAAAATAAATAAATAAATGGAATTTCTAGACAAACCAAAAGTTGCCATCTCCTGGGCCATGAGAGTAACAAACTGACATCTTTGGCTGTAAATGTTCAGTCGTTTCTTATTTGCTATTAACAACATTGCAAACTTATTTAAAAAGTCGGTTAGGATAACACTTTATGGGGACGCAGTGGCTCAGTGGCTAAAATGCTGAGCTTGTTGATTGAAAGGTCGACAGTTCAGCAGTTTGAATCCCTAGTGCCGGGTAACAGGGTGAGCTCCCATTACTTGTCCCAGCTTCTGCCAACCTAGCAGTTTGAAAGCATGTAAAAAATGCAAGTAGAAAAATAGGGACCATCTTTGGTGGGAAGGCAACAGCGTTCCGTGCGCCTTTGGCGTTAAGTCATGTTGGCCATATGACCACGGGGACGTCTTCAGACAGCGCTGGCTCTTTGGCTTTGTAACAGAGATGAGCAGCGCCCCCTAGAGTTGGGAATGACTAGCACGTATGTGCGAGGGGAATATTTACCTTTACCTTTAGGATACACTTGCTGATAGTCAAGATTAATTGAAGGAAGTTGATAATTTTTTAAATCAAGTGTCAAATTTAGCATTATTGCACCAGCGATGCAGATGTCAGGCCAACCACTAGATGGCCTAAGGCAATATCTCCTTGCTGCCATCTAGTGACCATTTAAATGCTTGCAACCTATATTATGAGTCTTATTTTATATAGCATGCTTACCCATAGTCTAGCTCAACTCTCAAGTAACCGTAAGGTTGGCCCAGTATACTGGGATGCAGTAAATCAGATGAGTTTCTGTTTTAGTCTTATTTGAACAAAGGAAGTCTATCTGTTGTAATCCTCTAATCCACAATTTTGCACACATGTTAAAGCAGTTGTCAGAGGCAGAACAAGCAAGACACAGAGACGGGAGGAAGTCCATTTTGGATTTGCAGGCTTGAGGAAAAAAGAAACATTTTTTTCTAGACCAAAAAACACACACATTCTCTTTGGAGAGATTTTGAAAATATTAGTCATTGTGACTTATCTTTTGCTGTTTTTAGAAGCAGACAGATGGGAACTGAATCAGTCTCAAACTGGAGTCAGATAATATCTTGCAGGAGGAAATCTGTTTTATGTTAATGCTTATAAAGTGCTTGCAAATTTGGAGAAGAGATTCAGTGAATATACTGTATATATAGTGGTTAAATCAGGGGCTAGAACTATGAAGCTTAAAGTTGAACATTTTTTGTTGCATTGTTAAGTGTAAAGCTCTGGTCGTAACTCTACTACAAAAACTAAATATTGGAACTGTGATATTGTAGAATAGAATACAAGAGAAGAGAAGAGAAGAGAAGAGAAGAGAAGAGAAGAGAATTTTTTTATTGGCCAAGTGTGATTGGACACATAAGGAATTTGACTTGGTCCATATGCTCTCAGTATAGATACAAGAAAAGATCATCAAGAATTCTAAGGTACAACACTTAATGATAGTCATAAGGTACAAATAAGCAATCAGGAAGCAATCAATATCAATATAAATCGTAAGGATACATGCAAGAAAGTTACAGTCATACAGTCGTAAGTGGAAGAAGTTGGGTGATGGGAACGATGAGAAGATTATTAATAGTGCAGATTTAGTCAATAGTTTGACAGTGTTGAGGGAATTATTTGTTTAGCAGAATGATGGCGTTCGGGAAGAAACTGTCCTTGTGTCTAGTGTTCTGTAGCGCAGTGTGTTCTGGTGTGCAGTGCTCTGTAGCGTCGTTTTGAGGGTAGAAGTTGAAACAGTTTATGTTCAGGATATGAGGGGTCTTGTATATATTGAGAGCAAAACAAATCTATGCAAATTTACTCCATGTTGGTAGGTATAATATTAATCTGATCAAAGGAATAGCCCAATGTTATTTACTCCTACAAAGTAGCTGACTGCCGACACTTGGGAGTTTATCACGAATTCCTCTGCAACTTGGTGAAATGTCTGATCTGCCACCTAATGAGGTAGACCCAGTAGTGGAATTGAGTCCCCTATTATCTCCCTATCATCATAACTGTGGGTTTGGTAGTGCCAACAAGTTCCCTCCTCTGCCTTTCGGACAACAAAGTTGTCAGCTAAGTTGGTTAGGAACCTATCTGATTTTTCACTTGGTGCAGAATTAGTTTTCCAATTGATATCAGGGTAATTGAAGTCCCCCATTACTATTGTAGTGTGTTTCCTACATATGTTTGTTAGTTGGTTGGCAAAAAAGATATGCATTCTTTCTGCTTGATTGGGTGGCCTATAGTATAACCTATGGCCAGGTCATTCTTTTTGTCTTTCATGTTGACCCATATGCATTCTAGATGGTTTTCGACTTTGGTTTCATGCAATTCTGTAGCAATGTAGTGGTCCTTTACATACAGTGCAACGCCACCTCCTCTTTTGTGGGCTCTGTTTTTTTTTCTGAAGAGTTTGTAGCCTTTTATCAGTATGTTCCAGTCATGGGTTTCGTCCCACCAAGTTTCTGTTATTCCTATTATGTCATATCCACCTTCATGTATTAATAGTTGCTCTGTCCTCCCTCACTGATGGCTTAATTAGCCGGCACTATCAGCTCTGGCAGCAGAAAAGCCAGCATCTGCCAAGAGCTTCCGTTATCTTCCACGACACTGAAACAAACTTCAGCTCTTCAGCTCTTAATCAGTGGATTTGCCTGTTACAAAGAGACACAGCAGCTCTGGCTGCCTTTTATATCCTGTGGGGTGTGGCTCCATGACTCAGCACTTCCTAGGCCTGACCCACCCTTGCTTCTGTTGTTCCCTCCTCTCCTGCCTACGAAACCAAGCCTGATTGCCGTCAGCTGAGTTTGCAGGCGTGGCCTGGGAGAGGGAAGAATCAGGGGATGGAGGCCTCATTATCTCTTCCATCTGGCCTGTTCCTGCTCCTGGAGCTGAGCCAGGCAAGCCGGTGCTCCCGAGGTAAGTCCTGACGGCCCTTCTCCCTCACTGTCCAAGTCACTATCTGGCAGCAGGCCTGGCTCGGCGGGCGCAGACACAACAATAGTTCACGTTCACCCTGTTTGTTCCCCGGACTTTGTGCATTTGTACATAGGCACTTGAGGTCTTTATGCCTGACTCTGGGTATGCTTCCTATGTCTCCTGTTTGGTATTTGAGTTTGTCTTCCTTCCCATCCCTCCTTACTTCATAATTTGCCTTGCTTTCTAGGGGTTTTTGTTTGGAATTAGGTCCTGGAGATCCTAAAGACTGGTCACCCTCCCGCCTCAATTTTAGTTTAAAGCCCTCCTGATAAGTTGAGCCAGTCATTTTCTGAAAACATTTTTCCCAGTCTTTGTGAGGTGCAACCCATCCCTTGCCAAAAGCCCTTCTTGGAGGTAGTACAGACCATGCTCCAGGAATCCAAAGCTTTTTGGGTGACACCAACCCTTTAGCCAATGGTTCACTTCTAGAATTCTTCTCTTGCCAGATGTTGTCTTTTCACTGGAAGTACAGATGAAAAAACTACTTGTGCACCTAAGTCCTTGACTTTCTTGCCGAGCTGTTCATTCAATATTGTTTTCAAGTCCTTTTTTTGTGTCATTCGTCCCTACAGATAGATGTAGTGGTAGAAAGGGGTAATAGTCCATTGGTTTTATTATTTTGGTTAGGTTCTCAGTCACATCTTTAATTTTAGCTCCAGGGAGACAACATACCTCTCTGGATTGACTCAGTGGTGGGGTTCAAATAATTTAACAACTGGTTCTCTGCCCTAATGATTTCTTCCAGCAACCAGTTCACCAAACTGCTCAGAAAGTTAACAACCGGTTCTCCTGAAGTGGTGCAAACTGGCTGAATCCCACCACTGGATTGACTGTCTGGCCTACAGACGGCAGATTCTGTTCCCTTGAAAATTAATCTCCTCTCTCTCTCAATCTCTCTCTCTCTCTCTTTCTCTCTTTCTCTCTCTCTCACACACACACTGGCTCACCTTTTCCTTCTCTGATGGTCATTGCTTTGCCTCTCTGCCCCATGGATGGTTTTCTTCCATGCTCCACAGCTGGGCCCCTCTCGCTCATGGCTCACTTCCTTGTTCTCCACAGGTGTGTTTTGCCTCTCTACTCACCTCGCTTCTATGGGCCTCTGTGCTCTTGGGAAGGCCTCTCTGGTGCAGCTGGGCTTTTCTCAGCCAGCCAAGTTCACTGTGGATCATTTCCCTCCTATTTCTCCAGTCTTTCCTCTCCTTTTCCTTTCTCCACCTATTTTTCTTTCTCTATGATTTATTCTATGATTTATCTTTCCCTCTCCACCTCTCCTCCTATCATTTATTTTACTTTAATAGCAACTTTTTTCTTCTTTTAACTCCCTGAGATGTAACTATGCTTTAGAGGGTCGTTGAAGCACTTGGAGGTTTATCTGTGTCCTCAGGGTCACCTGAGTGGTGCTCCTGGTTCCTATAGCTTGCAATTTCTTTCTCTGGAAATCCATTCCTACTCCCACACCATTCAAAGGGTATTCATCCCAAATTGAATAGCTAAAATTCTGTAGAGCTTCTCAGTCATTCAGGTCATGGTTATCCTTAAGGTGCTTTTTCAGGACTTTTTTGTTTTTTCCTTTGAAGATGTTTCACTTCTCATTCAAGAATGAGAATTCTCTTGGATGAGAATTGAAATGTCTTCTAAGAAAAAAAACCAGAAGCTTCAAGTGCTTCAACGACCCTCTAAAAGGACGCAAATGACCAGCTGTCTGCAAGGAGTATAAATCTTTCCATTCCCCACCAACCAGTCAGAGCTGAAGAAGCTTCTTGGATGAGAAACAAAACGTCTTCAAAGAAAAAAAACAGGAAAGTCCACTTGCCTCCTGAAAAAAGCACCTTTGGGACAACCATGACCTGGATGCCTGAGAATCTGTATAGACTTCTGACACTGTGCTCGAATGGGTGGTTTGTGGTCCAGTGGAGAAGCCTCAAAGTTCATCCCATGTCAGCCCTTTGAGGTAGTCCAGAAAAGAAACACCAAACATGAGTACTAATAATACCATTATTTTAAGGTTACGGGAACAGAATGTTGCAAGTTTGAACCATCTCTCCCCTCCTTTACTTTGACTTTACAATGACTACTTTGAGAATGACTACTCAAAGTCATTCCCATTCACCATTCCAGTCCTACCTCTCAGCTCCTGAATCCCACCCTAGCCACAGACAGATACGATTAACGAAGGTGGGATAGCAATAGCACTTAGACTTATATACCACTTCATAGTGCTTTACAGCACTCTCTAAGCAGTTTATAGAGTTGGTGTTGTGATCTATCAGCAGCCTACGGAGCTGGCAATGGAGTTGGACAGCGATGAGGCTGAGTTGAGGCCAAGGCCATCCGGAAGTGAGGTGCAGCCTCCAGAGACTGATAGTAGCGAGGCAGAGGAAAAGGAGGAGCCTGTTCCTAATGCACGCATGAAAAGAGCTGCCAGAAGGCAAGAGCAGCTCAAGCAGAGAGGACAACTCAGGAGTAGGGCCAAGAGATGATTGGCCCCTCCCATAAGGCTTAAAACAGACCAGTAACGGTGTTTCAGCTTTGCCAGAAAGCAACGTTGTAGCTGCATCTTCTGCTCTGTCTTCTGCTTCGTGTACGTTTGCCAGGAAGGACCTTTGGCAGTTTGCCTAATTGGACTAAGGTTTTTTTAGGTAACTGAAGAAAATAATAATAATAATAATAATAATAATAATAATAATAATAATAATAATAATAATAATAATAATAATAATAATAATAATAATAATATAAGAGTTGGAAGGGACCTTGGAGGTCTTCTAGTCCAACCCCCTGCCCAGGCAGGAAACACTACACCATTTCAGACAAATGGCTATCCAACATTTTCTTAAAAATTTCCAGTGTTGGAGCATTTACAACTTCTGCAGGCAAGTTGTTCCACGTATTAATTGTTCTAACCATCAGGAAATTTCTCCTTAGTTCTAAGTTGCTTCTCTCCTTGATTAGTTTCCACCCATTGCTTCTTGTTCTACCCTCAGGTGCTTTGGAGAATAGTTTGACTCCCTCTTCTTTGTGGCAACCCCTGAGATATTGGAACACTGCTATCATGTCTCCCCTAGTCCTTCTTTTCATTCAACTAGGCATACCCAGTTCTTGCAACCGTTCTTCATATGTTTTAGCCTCCAGTCCCCTAATCATCTTTGTTGCTCTTCTCTGCACTCTTTCTAGAGTCTCAACATCTTTTTTACATCATGGCGACCAAAACTGAATGCAGTATTCCAAGTGTGGCCTTACCAAGGTATTAACACTTCACGTGATCTTGATTCTATCCCTCTGTTTATACAGCCCAGAACTGTGTTGGCTTTTTTGGCAGCTGCTGCACACTGCTGGCTCATATCTAAATGGTTGTCCACTAGTACTCCAAGATCCCTCTCACAGTTACTACTATTGAGCAAGGTACCACATATCCGGTACCTGTGCATTTTGTTTTTTTGGCCTAAATGTAGAACCTTACTTTTTTCACTGTTGAATTTCACTGTTGAATTTCATTTTGTTAGATAGCGCCCAATGTTCTAGTCTGTCAAGATCTTTCTGTATCTTGAGCCTATCTTCTGGAGTGTTGTCTATTCCTGCCAGCTTGGTGTCACTTGCAAATTTGATGAGTTCCTCATTTATCCCCTCGTTCAAGTCATTGATGAAGATGTTGAAGAGTACCTAAAACAGAGCCTTCGGGTAATCCACTGCATACTTCCCTCCATGTGGATGTAGTTCCATTGAGGACTATACGTTGAGTGCGGTTGGTCAGCCAGTTACGAATTTGTGTTGGGAGGCATTTGTTTTACTTTGAGTTGAACAATGGTGGGAATGACATAATTACCAGCTGTTTGAATAAAGTTTGTTTTTCCACGGACTAAGTTTATTACTACCTACTTGGGTCAGGGTCACAACAGTTAGCATATTGCCCCCAACAATCTTGGCCCTTCTTTTACCAACCTCAGAAGGATGAGTCAACCTTGAGCTGTTCAGAATCGAACTCCTGGAGTCAACAGTTAGTTAGCCTGCAGTACTGCATTCTAACCACTGTGCCATCCGGGCTCATACAAGCAGAATTGTCAATATCTGGCATAACAAATAAGAGGTGATCTTGACAGGTCAACATAGGGAAGGCTACCAATTTATTTTGCTGTATTTTGGGGAAAGTGGGTGAGGATGGGGGATGGAATGTTTTTGAAGCATAATTTTTAACTCATACAAAGTCTTTGGAGCATCAATATTGCTTAGGATGAGAATCCCCTATTATCAACAATACCTTGTGATTGACCCGGGAAGCCGGGGAGGGAGGGGAGGGTTTTTGGGAGGAGGGGGGGAAAAAGGGGGAAAATGTTTTTGTTTTTTAAAACTCTTTCAATAAAAAAAAAAAAAGAATCCCCTATTATCCTAGCTCAGTGACGGCTAAACTTTTTGCCATCGTGTGCCATGAGGGGGGGGAGGGGGGTTCATGTGCGCGTGTGCCCAACCCATAATTCTATGCGCCCTTTCCCTGCACATGTGCCAGCGACCCCCCCCGCTTTCCCTGCTTCTAGCACACGAGGGACTGGTAGGCCCACTTTTCTCTCTCACCTGGCCTCAGAGCCTCTCTAGGAGTCTGGGGGTGCGCGAAGATGGTCTTCCACCCCCAGAGGTCCTCCAGAGACCAAAAACGGCATGTTTGCCAACTTCCTGTGGGACCAGAAGTTGGCAAACACGCTGTTTTTGGCCTCCGGAGGACCTCCAGGGAGGTGGGGAAGGCCGTTTTTGCTCTCCCCAGACTCCTATAAAGCCCTAGAGGCTGGGGACAGCAAAAAACAGGCTTTCTGGTCCTACCGGAAGTTGGCAAATGGGCCGTTTTTGGCCTCCAGAGGACCTCTGGGAGGCTGGGGAAGGCTGTTTTTGTCCCCCCAGACTCCTAGAGAGGCTCTGATGCCAGGTGAGAGAGAAAAACGGGCCTTCCCCACCACCCCCGAGGCCCTCCGGAGGCAGGAAACAGCCTGTTTTCCTACTTCTGGTGGGCCCAGAAGGCCCTAAAATCAGCTGAGCTCGTGTGCCCACTGATATGGCTATACGTGCCACCTATGGCACATGTGCCATAGGTTCACCATCACGGTCCTAGCTAATGCCTCTTGGAAACCCCCCCCCCCACATCCTCTCTCAAAAGGTGGGACTGAAAATTATAGTGTTTTTCTTACGGTTCCCGATTCCCTCGCAGAGACTAATAGTACCTATAATATCTCTCAGTTTCTTCCCATCAGACCAATCTTTCCTGCTTTGGGGTCCTCACAGAGACGAAAGGCTTAAGATAAAGATACTGCCTTTTAAACCAGGGGTCTCCAACCTTGTGGACCTCAGGGACCACCAAATTCATAATTTAAATTCCCGCGGACCACTAATATGATTTTTTTTTAAAAAAAGGATAAATACATTTGTAAACTAACGATCAGAGAACTTCCGCTTTATTAATATGAAATGCACCTATGTAATATAACAAAATTATAAATGCCTATTTAATTATAACAAAAATCGTAAAGCATTGTGAATATTATTACAGCAGCCAGGACTGTGTTTGCTAAAAATTGGAAAAATGAGAAATTACCTTTGCAAGATGAAATTATTAGGAAGATGATGGAATGTGCAGAGATGAGTAAATTGACATTTGAAATTAGAGATCAAGAAGATAAGCAATATTATAAAATATGGGAGCTATTTTATTATTGGCTAGAAGGAAAGGTATGTTAAAGACCCAGACCGAATAAGAGATCTAGATGATACAAGATAGATGTATGAAAGAGATGTTTATCTTGAGATTGCACAAGAACATATGTAAACGCCCCATCAACACATTGTAATTGATTTGATGAGATTTTTATGTTTATTTTTTGTTAAAAAATAAAAAAACTATAAAAAAGAATCGTAAAGCTACTGGCCCAGGCACACAGCCTGGAAACCTCTTTTGTGCTCCTCTCAAAAAGCTTTGTCAATCTGAGTGAAGGAAAACGAAGACAGGCAGGCTGACAGTGGCTTGCTGACCTTGGTGGGAAAGTCGGTCCCATTGTTGTGACCCAGGTTCCTGGACCCGGACTCCTGGACTCGGATGATTCAGAAAGTGAGGGAGAAGACCTGGCAAGCCCTGCTTCTCTTGGGCCCTCTCCCTCCCTGGCACCCACTCAAAGGGAGGAGGAGGGGCCGGCAAGGCCTGATTCTCTGGAGCTTTCTTCTGATTTGGCAACGCCCCAAGAACAGTTTTGGAGTGATGCAAGACTGCGCTGGCGTGACCGGCGCGCGCAGCAGAAGCAGCGTTGGGATAAAGCCAAGGAATGATGGACATCTGCAGAGACTATAAATAGGAGGCGGGACTTCCTGGTTTTTTGTCTTGGACAAAGCAATGAATTTGTGCGGGCAAACTGTATCAATGGAGGGAAGAATATATTCGTGAGTAATTCTGGCCTTATCTATAATTTCCTCGTTATCTCCAGAAACTTGGCAGCCCGTGGGTAGACGTGGCCAGGACATTTATCTATGTAAATAAAGTAGAAGAGGAGGCCTTTGACTGACTCTTTGTTGGGAGTATTGGGGGAGGGAAACAGAACACCCATATTCCAGAGCTGTAGTAGTCATAGGGCTGTCCCTTTGGTCATCCTGAAGCAGCTCCTCCACCCGGGTGCGCTGGCCTGCAGAGGTGGATTTTCCTCCCCCATCATTGGCCTTACCTTCCAGTTCCAACTCATGTGGCTCGCACCACTCTACTCAAGGTAAGGTTTGCACTCGGCCAAAGGGTGGATGGAGCAATGTGGGTGGCAGAGCCTTGTGTTCAGTGGTGAAATCCAATTTTTTTTACTACCGGTTCTGTGGGCATGGCTTGGTGGGCATGGCTTGGGAAGGATACTGCAAAATCTCTGTTCCCTCCCCACTCCTGGGGGAAAGGATGCTGCAAAATCCCCATTCCCACCCCACTCCTGGGGGAAAGATATTGCAAAATCTCCATTCCCACCCCACTCTGGGGCCAGCCAGAGGTGATATTTGCCGGTTCTCCAAACTGCTCAAAATTTCCGCTACCAGTTCTCCAGAACCTGTCAGAACCTATAATAATAACAGAGTTGGAAGGGACCTTGGAGGTCTTCTAGTCCAACCCCCTGAAATCCAACCTGCTGGATTTCACCCCTGCTTGTGTTTCCACGTCGGCCAAATTAATTGGTTTCGGGGGGCATATCCAGTCCAAGGGCCGTAGTTAGAGGATGCCTGATTTAGCGCAATATTAAAAAAAATGCAAAAATGCAAAGATTTTTCTGCGGACCACCAAAATTTTCTCGCGGACCACCAGTTTGTGACCACTGTTTTAAAGTATCCCAAATATTTGCAAATGAAATAAAACTGGACAATATTTTTACTCAAAAACTCGCAAAGCTTCTCACATTCTTTAGAGCCCTTCCCAGTAAGCAAGTCAAGAGCCGGAGATGGAAAAAGTGCTACTGCTGAAGCCAGAGGCGTCTTAAGGTAAGGAAGGAAATTGTCTTCATTTGCAACATCGGCAGAGCTATCTTGACATTCAAAAAATCCCAGGCTAGCGCGGAGATGTCAATGCAAGAAAAGCATCACCTGAGAGCAGGCTTAGGCTCTGTTTATTTATGCAATCATTCCAATAAGCCTCCAGCACACTTGTGATATGGAAGCAATGGCTGCTCTTTTGAGATATAAAATCCATCTGCTGCACCTATCATCTGTTTTTAAATAAAAGTCACCGATAGTGAATACAAGATAAAATAAAAATTATATAAAAAAATAAAAGTACATAGTGGTGTGTTTTTTTTAGTGAAAAACCTCAAGGTAAGTTCTGGCGAATTGCAGCCAAGTTTGCAGCTTTATTCCCGGGTTTCCCCCTTAGAAAATAAATACTGAATTCTTGGTAATTGAAATACTCCTTTCAGTAGAATCATAAATCTAGCCTTAAATGTTGCACTTTTTTTTTCAAATACCAATTGGCAGCCACAAGAAGAATTACAAATTTCTTATTAAGATAAAGGTAAAGATTTCCCCCTTCCAGTTGTATCTGTCTTTAGGGCACAGTGGTCATCTCTATGTCTTAGCAGAGGGGGCCAGTGTTGTCCAAAGACATTTTCTGTGGTCATATGTCCAGCATGACTACTGTGTTACGCCAAAAATAAGACCGGGTCTTATATTAATTTTTGCTTCAAAAGACGAATGAGGGTTTATTTTCTGGTTAGGTTGTCAAGATTCCAGAAAAACCTCTTCTGCATAAAAAAACCCTCAGAAGCCATTGTCTTTCAGAGTTCTTTACTAGCATAAGGAAACTGGCACACGATGAGTGAAATTCCAAAACTGAACTTCTGGATTCTTTTCCTGGTTATACAAACCCCAGGAGTCCCACCCCCTAACCCCTTTGCTGGTCACATGGTCCCACGTTCTCCCAGTTCATTCGAATATCTTCCCGCCACTCCTCCTTCAGATGTGAACACCACCCGACCTTGACCACTTGAAGAATGTTACCATACCCCTCAACCCCCCTTCTTCCCCTCAGGGAAAAAATGTGGCAGCGTCTGGAACCCTAAGGCCTAGTATGGGTTCCAGGCCTGTCATAGGTCTTATTTTGGGGAAAATATGGTACTAAGTGCATCCATCTGGCTGACAATCTTAACTGGGGCTTATTTTGTGAGGTAGGGCTTATATTACAAGCATCCTGAAAAATCATGGTAGGATTTTCCGGTTGGGTCCTATTTTCGGGGGAAATGCTTACTTTCGAGGTATATCATGCTATATAGCACTGGTGGTGAACCTATGGCACGCGTGGCATGCAGGTGGCATGTAGAGCCCTCTCTATGGGCACCCGAGCCGTCACCCCAGCTCAGTTCTGCTGCGCATGCGTACGTTCCTCCCACTGGCCAGCTGGTCTTCAGGTCTTGTGGGGGGCAGGGGGCATGTGCAGGAGGCAGGGGGCATGTACGCGCTTTGGGCACTCGGTGCCAAAAAGGTTAGCCATCACTGCTATATAGCAACAGATCACTGTTATTTTCTCACCAAAGTGGTACTTATTTATCTACTTGCATTTTCATGCTTTCAAATTGCTAAGTGCACAGGAGCTGGAGCAGAAACGGGAGCTCACCCCGTCATGCAGTATTCGGGTCTCGAACATGGGCTATCTGCTTTCCAGCTGACAAGTACAGTGTCTTTAACCGCTCAGCAAATCACACCTCTCCTTATTATGATAGTGTCTTCATTAGACCAATTATAAAACACACAAAGTAGTGCCAACAAGAGTGGGTAAGACGTTAATTTTGGGAACATAAAGTCAAAACCATGATAAGAAAATTAGTCAGGTTAATTCACTGGCTTTATTTAAAAGGTGGTTATAAAAGGTTTATTTAAAAACAACCAGAGAATATAAAGAACAAAGAAAAGATAATTCATAAACACCCATTTAAAAGGGCAGCTAATACCCTGCATATTTCTTTTAGTTGGTGGGGAATGTTGGGATTAGGTTAAGGTTAAGATCAGGTTGCTAGGGACAGCGTGTTGCCTTGCTTGTTGGATTTTAGATTAGAGCTTCTAGCTTTCCTGCAACAGCATGGACACCCATGGGGTAAAATTGGATTGTTGCACATCCGATCTCTTGGTCCAAATATGCCTAAACATATTCTCCAATGGTTAGAGCAGCTTCTCCAGTGACCTGACATTTCCCAGATGTCCCTCCGGCATTGGAGCAGGGATGAAAGATGGGTTTGTCCAGATTTTGAGTATCTTCAGCACCATGTTGGTCCTTCACAGTTGTGTGGATGTGATTAGCCCACAATCCTACTGCTGTGGACTTTGGATGTTGAAGGGCATCGGATGGATGGATGTCAGACTGGCTGTATGTTGCTAAATCAATGGCATTGCCAACAATTTTGGCATTGTGGGAAGCCCCCACACACACCCCGAGAATCAAATATTTTGGGGAATGTTAAAAGAGGCAGAGTATTTCCCCAAAGGAGGAATGGAGAATATTTTTTTAACAATGGCAGAAAAGAGCCACGTCTTCCTGCCATAGGAAAACAGTTTCAAACCAAGAAGCTTGAAGAGGCTGACCCCTTAATTCCTAAATGCAGATTTTGTACCCATTCAGAAAGACTGGGCCAATCAATTCATAAACAAAATGCTTTCAGCCACAGTTCCCATTGGAGCTGATGGGATTAAGAATTTACATCCCACCCCACCCAAATTCTAAGGACAGGACAGGACTTTTAGGAAATAATAGGATTAACCCACCACCATTGGAATAGTAAAAGACACAAGGCTCACAACATTGCACAACCCCCCTGGAGCATCTCAATCACAAAACTCCAGAACCCTATAAAGAGCCATCCACTCACTCAGCCATTTTGCCAGCCGCCCCAGAAACATGCTGCTGTCACTGAAGTTTCTGCAAATCAAATAAACAGAGACCTTCTTTTCTTGCAGCCAGTCTCCATTTTATTTCCGGCGATTTTCTTCTGGTTTGGAACCAGATTGGATTTTTCTTGCCACAGTATGTATCCAGGTTACTGATTGAGGAAAGAGGTTTTGTTCCTTAGGCCTCTTGGGAGAAATTTGGTAAAATTCAGACCTCCCAAATCCTCAGTTTCATGAGGATTTGGATCCACTCAAAACCATGGCCTCCAAAATATAAAGCACTTTTAAAAATGGTTCATTTCCCATACTTTCTCATATTTTATTTCCTTGCGTGGAGAACTGTCATGTAGGGAAGTGTTCAGCACATAACCCTTGCATTTTTTTTTCAGTCTGGGACCGTATTATCTCTCCCTCCATCCTGAAAGCAAAAAGGAAAGAAAATTAGGCTGGTGAGGTTATTGTGGTCCAGAGTGAGGAAGAAGTGAAGGCCAGAAGGTGGAACAAAGAAACTCCCACAACTTCCGAAGGCAAGCGGTTCCATTGGTCGATTGCTCTGACTGTCAGAAAATTTCTCCTTATTCCCAGGTTGAATCTCTCCTTGTTCAGTTTCCATCCATTATTCCTTGTCTGGCCTTCAGGTGCTTTGGAAAATAGCTTGACTCTCTGTGGCAGCTCCTCAAATATTGGAACACTGTCATCATGTCTCCCATAGTCCTTCTTTTCACTAGACTAGCCAGTTCCTGGCTAGTTCCTGGAACTGTTCATTGTATGTTTTAGCCTCCAGTCCCCTAATCATCTTGGTTGCTCTTCTAGGCACTCTTTCTAGAGTCTCAACATCTTTTTTATAGTGTGATGACCAAAACTGGAAGCAGTACTCTAGGTGTTATGTATCTTTAAATATTTTGGCGGGAAACAAGCACGTTGCTGATTGGTTGAAGCCGCCGGTGAAACAGTATATAAGGAGAGGTTTTTCCCCAGCCAGGTTGCTGGGTTCACCATATATTAAAGAGCTGTTGTCACTACCCTGGTCTCCAGCCTCGTTACTTCCCGAACTTAACACTGGCGACGAAGGTGGGATTTCGAGGCTAAGGAGAACCAGAACCGAGCTGAAGCACGGAAGAACCGAACCCAGCAAACACAGGGCAGAAACGCGGATATGGCCAGTTACACTCCGCACCGCTTGACCCAGCTAGAGAGAAATGGGGAACGACATGACCCGCTTCGAAAGCTTAGAAGCAAACGAACTGCAAGGAGTTCCAGACAACCGCAAAGGGCATACTTGAGCCACTGCGGTCCGAGGTCATCGACATCGCGGAAGCCCTGGCAGAGCCAACGCCGTACAATCGGTATCGTGGCAAACTCTGCAAGCCCTGCTAAAAACCATTTCGCGCCAACGCCGTCCAAATACGTGCGGCGCTTTGAATTTGGAGAGCGCCGACAGCTAGAGGGCGAATCAAACGACTGTGGTCATAGGCCGCAACCCGGTGGAGAAGAAAATCTTCACCAAACCCAAAATAGAAGGAGTGCGTGCCGACTAAGTGGACACGGGTCAGCGATCACCATCATGTCCTGGGACACTTTGGCGAAGTCACTGTCGTGAGCGCCACCTGCAAACACAACGGCTACGAGTCCACGACTACCAAGGGAATCGCATCCCTGTTCGAGGGACCACCTCTGTCCGAGTCGATCGGACCACACAAGAAGACCCTGCCCATCACGATCGTCGAAGGACCCTGCCTGGTTTGTTGGGACTAGACTGGTTTCGTGCACTGGGCATGGGAGTGACTGGCATCTACAGAAGTGACTGTAACCTGAAAGACATACTCATGAACGAGTTCAAGATGTCTTCAAGGACTGCCTGGGCAAGTACAAGGGGACCCCTATTTCCTTCAACTTAGACCCCAGGTAGCCCCCATTAGGTTAAAGGCAAGGAGAGTCCTTTGCCCTTAAACCTAAAATTGACAAGGAGCTAGATAAGCTCATAAATCAGGGATTTTGGTGCCAGTCGATCACGCAAAGTGGGAGACGCCAATCGTCACCCCAGTAAAACCAGATGGGTCAATTAGAATCTGCGCTGACTACAAGGCGACGTTAAACAAAGCCTTACAGAAAAGCGCTTACCGGTTCCGTGGTGCAACACTTGCTGCACTTTGGGGCAAGGGCAAGTCTTTGCAAAGTTAGACTTGGCTCAAGCCTATCAACAACTGCCCGTGAAGCAACACAGCGAAGCCCAAACGATTGTAACTCACAGGGTGCTTTCAAGTGTACCCGATTACAATTTGGGGTGAGTGTGGCACCGGGCTGTTCCAAAATTTAATGGAACGACTTCTGCAAGGGCTCCCAGGGTAGTTCCCTACTTGATGATGTATTGATATCAGCAATTTAGAGGAATTGGGGAGCGTTTGAGAAAAGTTCTGGGCATTTTCCGGTCAGCGGACTAAAGGTTAAAGTGAACAAATGCCAGATAGGGGTAGAATCCGTCGAGTTCTTGGGCTACCGAATAGACAAGAAAGGAATTCACCCCACTGAGAGCAAGGTCAAGGCAATAAGAAAGGCTCCAGCGCCCAAAACAAAACAGAGCTACAGGCATTCCTGGGGCTAGTGAATTTTTACGTCTTTTAAAAACAAAGCGACCGTTGCTGAACCGCTGCATAAGCTTCTGGGAAAGAATACTGTTTGGTCTTGGGGAAAGTCGGAGCTAGGGCTTTGAAGCAGTAAAAACCTACTCTCAAGCGATAGCCTGCTCATCAGTATCATAGCTCATTGCCATTATTACTGGTTTGCATGCCTCCCTTACGGGTGGGGCTGTGCTCAGCCACAGACTTCAAACGGCACAGAAGCCCCTATAGCCTTCTACTCCAGAACGATGTCCTCAGAGAGGAACTATAGCCAGTTAGATAAGGAAGAGCAATTGTGTCAGGGTAAAAAGTTTCATTAATATGTTTTGGTAGAGACTTTGAAATTGTTACTGACCACAGACCGCTGTTAGGATACTGGCTGGCGATCGCCCAACGCCTGTGGCACTTTCGCCACGATTGACCCGATGGACTATCTTCTTAGCCGCTTATTCCTACAAGCTGCAGCATCGACCAGGAAAAGAAGTGGGGCATGCGGACGCTTAAGCAGATGCCCACTACCAGGGCGATCAAGACCCCACTCCGGGACGCCCATCCTGCTAATTGACTCTTGGACTCTGGCCCAGTCACATCTAAGGAAGTGGCTCGGCATCATACCGACATTATGTTGAGGACTGTACCGGTTGGGTACAAAGAGGGTGGCGCCGGGCGAACGTTTTAAGGAATTTGTAAAAACGTGGGGAACTCTCGCTCAAGGGGTGCCTGCTATGGGGCGATCAGTGGTGATCCCGGAGAAATTGAGGGAAAGGTATTGGACCTCCTCCACGAGGGTCACCCAGGATCGTAAGGATGAAGGGGCTAGCAAGAAGCTATGTTTGGTGGCCACCATGGACTCAGAGATTGCTGAGAGGGTAGGGAAATGCCAGGCTTGCCAAGAGTCCAGACCTCTACCCCAACGGCCCCAGTCAGAGAATGGGAAACCCCAAGGGCCCTGGTCAAGAATCCACATTGATTTTGCTGGCCCTTTCCACGGCCAAACCTTCCTAGTGGTAGTCGACGCTTTCTAAATGGTTGGAAATCATTCTCATGAGATCCATGACAGCCGAGGCAGTAATCGCAGCCCTGCGCACCTATTCGCAACCCACGGGTTGCCTGACACGCTAGTATCCGACAACGGCCCGCACCACGGCAACCCAGTTTGAGGAATACTTGGCAGAGGAGGGCATCCGACATGCCCTCTGCGCCTTTCCACCCTGCGCCGAATGGCCTTGCAGAGCGCTCCGTCCGGAGCGCTAAGGAGGCATTGTCCAGACTCAAGCCAGGACTGGCAAACAAAGATAGATTTCTTTCTGGCCGCTCAGCAGAACCCCAGCACTGCTACAGGCAGAAGCCCAGCAATTATTGATGGGACGGAAGCTCCGGTGCCCACTTGACCGCTTGAATCCCCATTACACACCAGAGGGTTACAAGGGGAACTGGAAAAACTAGAGAAATGGGCATAGGCGACCGGTGTGGGCCCGCAACTATGGGGACGGCCCAAGTTGGCTAGCAGGGCAAATCATAAAAGCAACCGGTCCAAAATCATACTTGGTTGAGTTAAAAGACAACCGAGTATGGAGGCGACATAGATCAGATAAGAAACGAATAGCTGAACAACCCGAGCTAAATGAGACAGATCATGACCACTCATTATTTGAACCCACAGCTGACCATAACCCGGGAGGCGCAAGACTTAGCTGAGGTCCCGGAGGTCCAGCGACGCCATCAGGTTCCTCGAAACAGCAGGGACGACTGCAGTAATCCGGATGGCCAGAAAAAGAGTCTGCAGTAATCCAGGGCCGGATGGCCTAGAGAAAGAGCTGGGAGGAGCAAACAGCCCTCCGACCAGCTCAACCCACCCAGGACTGAACCGCAGGTCCGAAAGAATCAGGAGACGGGTTATTTATGAGACTACGAAAAATAACATGTAAATAATATGTAAATATGGTAAAGTGTTTTCTGGGAGGAGGAGTGTTATGTATCTTTAAATATTTTAAGGGAAACAAGCACGTGTTGATTGGTTGAAGCCGCCGGTGAAACAGTATATAAGGAGAGGTTTTTCCCCAGCCAGGTTGCTGGGTTCACCATATATTAAAGAGCTGTTGTCACTACCCTGGTCTCCAGCCTCGTTAATTCCCGAACTTAACACTAGGTGTGGTCTTACCAAGGCTTTATAGAGAGATGGTATATACCTCACTATATTAGTACCTCACTTGATCTTGATAGTATCCCTTTGTTAATGCAATAGATGGCCTTCATTACTCCAATCTTGAAAGGACATTGTTGTGTCTTTGGCC
Source organism: Ahaetulla prasina (assembly GCF_028640845.1). Lineage (NCBI taxonomy): Eukaryota > Metazoa > Chordata > Lepidosauria > Squamata > Colubridae > Ahaetulla > Ahaetulla prasina. Next base: position 122,246,670 of record NC_080543.1, read on the forward strand.
TCAGAGCAGCCTTCTTATGCTAACACTGAGAATGTATGAAGTCCTATGACAAACTGCAGAAGAAAGCATCTTGTCAGTGAATGCCCAGGCAAACACATAGATTTCCACATGAGCCTGAGATTTACTCTTACAGCTGATTGAGTGACCTGCATCAGAAGATTGAAGCGGAGGCAAATAGAGAAACATCCTAATGAGTGCTGAGTCATAGCCACACCTCATGGCTATATAAAGGACTTGGCAGTCTCTGAGTCAGCAAAGTCAACTTCTTAAGTCACTTACTGGTCTCCTGCCTGCTCTGAGGACTTGCTAACTTCAGAGCTGCAGATTTGATTCATTTCTATAACAGGAGGAGTGAAAGTAGATATCTTTCTCCAGATACTCAAAAGACTTTTTGGGAAAACATGTTTTCATGGGACCCCTTTTGTAAGACTTAGCCGCCTCAGCATCCCTCCCTATTTCCTGCCTTCTTTTTATTAAAATAATCTTTTTTGAAAATGCCAGATGGGAGCAGGGGCACCCAGGGGCACCCATAAAGAAGTCTGAAGATATACTGGGCCCATAGAGGTTTGTTTTTGATTTCCCTTCCTGCGTCCACAATCATGCTTTAGGGGAAGGTGCCCTTGTCCAGCTGGCAGGATTAAAAAATTCTGGCCAATAAATGAAAAGGAAATGAAAGTAACCAGCATCCAATGGAGTCGAATGAGCCAAAGCTAACACTATATTAATATTTCACAATTTCCATTGTGGAATAGTGTTTCCCATTCCCTGGATAAAGTCCATGCTTATTGCTGTTCATCACCACATTTTAATGTGGAATCTTAAAAGAAAAATTGCAGCAAAGTAATTGAATTCCCCCTCTTTTTCCTCCTTTCTTCTTCCCTGGTGTGACTCATTCTTTTCCAGCGAAACAAGATAAATGGCATTTTTTGCTAGAATCTGTCTATTACAAGATGATCAGATTAAAGAACACTAAATTTACAGGCGATGCGAATACATCAAAGTTGGTGAGCTCATTTTTTAAAAATTGGGCAAATCTGCAGTTTGTATATATAAACCGGAAACTTTTCAAGGCCATTTCGCATTGCCTTTTGTTGCTTGATCAGAATAAAATTGTGCTGCAGAAGGACTAAATCTTTTCTCAGAGTCTCGCTCCTCTCATTCCAATCCAACTCTAGCATCTGGAGGACCTTGGCATGAATGGTTTTTTCTTGTCACCATCAATCTCCTGAGCTTCTGTGAAGATCCTACATCTTCTTTTTGTTTCATGAAGTATTTCTAGCAAGACTACCAGATTCTGTAACAAATCTGTTCACAACACAACACAACACAACTGATTCACACACACACACATACACAAAATGCCACATACAGCTTTGTGAGATTTTGTGTGTTTGTGTAGTTAGAATGAAACATTACAAAAACACACCAAATCTCAGAAAGCTGCACAAATATTTTGTTTTATTTATATTTTTTAGATAAAAGCAGCTAAATTTAAAAATTCCTTAACTTTAAATTGCTGTCTAAAAAAAACCCAACTCCTTAAAAAAGCCCCAATTAATTATTTTTTAAAAATAGTTACTTACCCAATTGGAGGCAGGCAGATTGAGTTGCTCATCGAGGAAGTGGGGACTGGGCGATTGCATGGGCATGGGTGGGGGGGTGTTGTAAGAGGTTGTAAAAAAATCCTTTTAAAACCCTGTGATGATCAGGCAACTCAGCTGGGATCGCCAGAAGAAAAATCCTTTTAAAGGGTTCAGACGATCCCAGCTGAGCCGTGTGATCATCAGAGGCTTTTTTTTTTTTTGAACTTTTAAAAGTATTTTTTCGGCCAAAGAAAAAATGGGCCTCTGGTGGCTCAGACTGCTAAGACAGTCTGTTATTAACACAGCTGCTTGCAATTACTGCAGGTTCTAGTCCCACCAGGCCCAAGGTTGACTCAGCCTTCCATCCTTTATAAGATAGGTAAAATGAGGACCCAGATTGTTGGGGGCAATAAGTTGACTTTGTATATTATATACAAATGGATGAAGACTATTGCTTAACATAGTGTAAGTCTCCCTGAGTCTTCGGAGAAGGGTGGGATATAAATGCAAATAAAAAAATAAAAAAAAACAACCTGTGATGATCGCGCGGCTCAGCTGGGATGCGGGGGGGATTTTTGCTACCGATTCTCTGAACAACCCACCGCCATTGCTACCAGATCAGGAGATCCGGTCCGAACTGGGAACATCTCACCCCTTATTGGGATTCAAATATTTTAGCAACTGGTTCTCTGCCCGGTTGCTGGGTGAGTGTGGCCATGGTGTGCGTGGTCTACTTGGCCTCCTACACCATGGCAGAACTGGTAGGAAAGAAATTTAGATTTCACCACTGCCTTAAACACTCTGGAATATAACTGTATGAGCTGCAGTGGTGCAGTGGTTAGAGTGCAGTGCTGCAGGCTACTTCTGCTGATCACCAGCTGCCAGCAGTTTGGCAGATCAAATCTCACCAGGCTCAAGGTTGACTCAGCCTTCCATCCTTCTGAGATTGGTAAAATGATTGTTGGGGGCAACCTCAAGGCTGAGTCAACCTTGAGACTCTGTAAACTGCTTAGAGAGGACTGTAAAAGCACTGTGAAGTGGTATATAAGTCTAAGTGCTATTGCTATTGCTATGAGCAGCAAATAAATTTTATAAATAAATAACTAGATAAGTTAGAAACCTCTCTGATAGCTGTTGTAGTTGGGGGATGGAATTTCTATTATTGCAAGTCAGGGATGAAATGCTCCCAGTTCGGACTGGATCGCCCGATCTGGTAGTGATGGCAGTGGGTGGTTCAGAGAACTGGTAGCAAAAATCCCTGCCCTTCTTCGTCCGAAAAAATGCTTTTAAAAGTAAAAAAAAAAAAGCCTCTGATGATTGCACGGCTCAGCTGGGATGGCCAGAGGCTTTTAAAAGCATTTTTTTATAACCTCTTCAGCCAAAGAGGTTGTAAAAAAATGCTTTTAAAGGGCTCCGGCCATCCCAGCTGAGTTGCCTGATTGTCAGAGCCTTTTTTTTTCTTTTAAAGGCAAAAAAATGTTTTTAAAAGAAAAGAAAAGCTTTCTACGATCAGGCAACTCAGTTGGGTCATAAGAGCCTTTTAAAAGCATTTTTTACAACCCCTTCAGCCAAAGAGATTGTAGAAAAAAATGCTTTTAAAAGAAAAAAAAAGTTGGCCACGCCCACCCACCCAGTCACCCACCCACCCACCAAGCCACGCCCACAGAACCGGTAGTAACAAATTTTACATTTCATCCCTGCTGCAGGTGTTGCTGTAGCTCAGAGCAGGAGTTTCCTGCCTGTCTCCAGTAGCTCAGGATTGGCAGGATTGGAGGTTGGTTGCACGGCAAAACTTCCAGAGTTGGGAAATAAAAGCAGTATTGAAATCGAGATGGTTTATTTCTGAGCCAGCTGTAGAATACTTAAAATCACACACACAAAAAGCAATTCGTTTTATTTCCCTGAGAGTTGAAGACCATCTTGTTATTCAAGGATCTTTGGAAGCCAAAGGGGAGGGATATGGTTTTTTTTTAAACTTTTGGACCTTTCCCCCCCCCCTTTCTTACTGATCAAGCTGGATGTGATTTTACATGATCCAGCCATTTCAAAGCTGACAGAAGTGAGGTTAATTGCCGGGGCTGTGAAAGATCTGATGTCGAAATGCTCTGCTTTCATGCAAATTTAGTTCCTGACCAGCTCGGAATAAAACCTTTTTTCTTCTTTGTATTTTGTTACAAAAAAGAAGACGGTTTCCCCTCCTTTGATTCACGAGTCTGCACCATTGCGCCCTGTGGGTTCACCTTGAGCCTATCATAAGCGTGTCACAATAAAATAATTGGGTATCGTTAACAAGATGATTTCTGGGAACAAAAGGAAGGTCTCCAAGTCTAAATCATCGTGGCCCAAGTTCTCACGCATCGCCACCCAAGACCCTGACGTTCAAGGGTGTGCATTGATCCCCATCAGTCTGTTAATCACAACTAGCAGCTCTGTAGGAAGATGTAATTGAATGAGTTGCTAATGTATGGGCTGTGGGAAGCCCTTTGGGGAAAATTATGAGATCGCTTTGTGTCTCCGGCTCTTTGACGATTTCACAAATAACAGAGCAGGTCCATTTTTTTGAAAATTGAGGCTGTCACAAAACTCTCCCACAGCCTGAAAAAATATATATATGATCTTGCACTGTTTCAGGGCAAATATCTGAAATTAATATTCATTGAACAGATGTCTATTATGGTTGGTCACACACAGTCAGCCAGATGAGACGGGAGCTGGCATTTTTATCTACCTCTCGAGTCCTTCCCAAGGACCTGAGATAGGCAGATGTTGTGGTTTGGTGGTGTTTACGGTATCGTCACAGGATGTAAGCTGCGCCAAATAAAGCTGCCTGTTGCAGTTGATCGATGGTGGTTTCGTCAATGCCGATGGCACTCAAGTGGTACTTTGGTGGTTTTGGGGTTGCCCCAAAAGGTGCATTATCATTATTATTTCTGACACTTCCATTTCAGGAAATAACATGCAGTTTCATTGCAGAAGGTGGAGGAATTGAAGGTTATAAATTCAAAGATTCAGATGTACTATATATGGAGGCACAAACACAAGGCATACTTGACAAAGATAGAGAGGGAGTACTGACACTCCTATATGCAACAAAAATAATTACATGGAAGAATAGAGGTGATGCTGCGACTTTATTGATAGTGGCCCATTTTTCAAAAATTGAGCACTCCTATAGGGCTTTTTCCCCTCCAACTTGATATAAAATCCATTCATACCTGTTTCATCTCATGCCATCATTTTCATTCAATACCTGAGCTTCTTCGTTTGTGGATGGTTTAACTGCCGTGTACATGAAAAGAAATCAATAAATTGATTTTTTAAAAAAAATCATCTGTTCACCCATCCATATTATGTAAGTCTTGGCCACATCCTATTGGTGGCCTTCATCTGGGTCTTTCTTTCTTTCTTTCTTTCTTTCTTTCTTTCTTTCTTTCTTTCTTTCTTTCTTTCTTCCTTCCTTCCTTCCTTCCTTCCTCCCTCCTTCCCTCCCTCCCTCCCTCTGTCCCTCCCTCCCTCCCTGCCTCCTGCCTGCCTGCCTGCCTGCCTGCCTCCCTCTCCCTCCCTCTTTCTTTCTTTCTTTCTTTCTTTCTTTTTTCTTTCTTTTCTTTCTTCCTCCTTCCTTTCATCCTTCTTTCCTTCCTTCCTGCCTGCCTCCCTGCCTCCTTCCATCCATCCTTCCATCCATCCATCTTTCTTTCTTTCTTTCTTTCTTTCTTTCTTTCTTTCTTTCTTTCTTCCTTCTTTCCTTCCTTCCTCCTGCCTCCTCCTGCCTGCCTGCCTCCTTCCTTTCTTCCTTCTTTCCTTCCTTCCTTCCTGCCTGCCTCCCTGCCTGCCTCCCTGCCTCCTTCCATCCATCCATCCATCTTTCTTTCTTTCTTTCTTTTTCTTTCTTCCTCCTTCCTTTCTTCCTTCTTTCCTTCCTTCCTTCCTGCCTGCCTCCCTGCCTTCCTCCCTGCCTCCTTCCATCCTTCCATCTTTCTTTCTTTCTTTCTTTCTTTCTTTCTTTCTTTCTCCTTCCTTCTTCTTCTTTCCTTCCTTCCTTCCTGCCTGCCTCCTGCCTTCCATCCATCTTTCTTTCTTTCTTTCTTTTTCTTTCTTCCTCCTTCCTTTCTTCCTTCTTTCCTTCCTTCCTGCCTGCCTTTTCTTTCTTTCTTTTTCTTCCTCCTCCTCCTCCTTCTTCTTCCTCCTCCTCCTTCCTCCTCCTCCTCTTCCTTCTTCCTCCTTCCTTCTTCCTCCTTCCATCCTTCCATCCATCCATCTTTCTTTCTTTCTTTCTCCTTCTTCCTCCTTCCTTCCTTCTTCCTGCCTCCTGCCTCCTTCCATCCTTCCATCCATCCATCCATCCATCCATCTTTCTTTCTTTCTTTCTTTCTTTCTTTCTTTCTTTCTTTCTTTTTTGTCTCCTTCCCCTTCTCCTCCTCCTCCTCCTCCTCCTCCTCATCATCATCATCAAAAATCACAGAAATTCCTACATCTTTCCCCTTTGAAGGGGTACTGAAAGCCACAGGTTGGGAGGTAGGGGGAAACAAAACTTTTTGCTGGAGAGGGAACAGTATCCACCCATGCTGACAAACCATTTCAAAAAAGAATTGCTTTACTGATTCTCCATGTTCACAACGGCTGAATCTTATACTTTATGGATTGCACGATATTCTTTTTAAGAAATGGAATCTGGAAAAATACAAAAATGAAATGTTGTGGACTTTCAGCTGTTGTGCATCCTTGGGCTACAATCTAGTGGAAATGGAGACTGAATTAGGCCTAGATCCAATCACTCTTAAACAGACAACGGTTTAATAAAGAGACTGGAATAACAATTTCTCACATACGTGTATCGCTACCAGTAAAATCAACAAACAGCCATGAACAATTCAGAAAGGAAGTGCTTATAAAATTATAAAATGTATAATTACTAGAAATGTTTGAGTTCCTATAATGGAAATTAATAATGTCATTTAAAAAATAATAACTTCCATGTCTCTGCAGGCAATGCCTTGCAAAGTTCTATTGGATGTGAAGTTTTATTATTTTGCAAAAGTTTTTCCCCCCTGGTGTTTGCAAGGCTAAATCAAACATTTTTGGTAGGAAAGGACTCAAAATTGGGATCTTGGCTTGTCTGAAAAAAACAAGTCTTGCGGGAGCAAAAGAGAAAGCAGGGACTAAAGGAATGATAAAATTCTGCTGTTGTCCCAAAAGTGCTTTTTCAAGAGGCAATTGGACTTCCTTGTTTTTCTTTGAAGACATTTGCTTCTCATCCAAGCTGAATGAGCTTGGAAGCTTCTTGGATGAGAAGCGAAACATCTTCAAAGAAAAACCAGTTGCCTCTTGAAAAAGCACCTTTGGGACAACCATGACCTGGATGACTGAGAATCTCCGTAGACAATTCTGCTGTTATTTTGTCATGGAAACTGGATTTTGAAAAGTGTGGGTTTTTTAAAATAGAAACAGCCAGAACAAAATGGAACAGTCAAACAAGATTAAGTAGCATGATCAAATTTACTTGCTAAAGAACAAAACAGCCCACAAAAAAAAAATATCCATTGGTGATTTTAGGCAGGATGATTTTTCCTGTTAACAAAGTGTGTTAGGAACTTGAGTTGGGGATAACATCTTTTAGTTTAAAAGTGTATTTCTGATACTTTTAGAAATAGGATTGGAAGAGGTGTTGTTCTGTCCCCCCTCGGCACTATCAGCTCTGGCAGCAAAATAGCAAGCGCCTGCCAAGTGTCTCTGTTATCTCCCTCGATGCTGATGAGTCACCCAGGAACAAACAGTACTTCAGCTCTTAGTTAAGCAGTTGATTTGCCTGATACGAAGAGGCACAGCAGCTCTTGCTGCCTTTATATCTTGTGGGGTGTGGCTCCATGACTCAGCACTTCCTAGGCCTGCCCCACCCCTGCTTCTGTTGTTCCCGCCTCTCCTGCCTACGAAACCTAGGGTCCAGCCAGGCCTGATTGCCATCAGCTGGGTCTGAAGGTGTGGCCCGGGGGCGTGGGGAAGAGTCAGCGGATGGAGGCCTCATTATATCTTCCACCTGGCCTGCCTCTGGCTCCTGGAGCTGAACCAGGGAAGTCGGTGCTCCCGAGGTAAGTCCTGACAGCCCTTCCCCCTCATTTTCCAAGTCACTTTCTGGCAGGGGGCCCGGCTCGGGGGGGGGTGGCGCAGACACAACAGGTGTGATGATGGGACTGTGTCCTTGATGTTTGGGGTGATTTGAGTTTTTTCTATTTTGTGTGTGTGTATGTAGTTATTTCACCTTCTCTGAGCCTCCACAGTTTGTCTCCTGGAGAATGCTTATTGGAGCAGAAGATCAGAAGAACAAAATAAGGTATTCTATCTTCTGAAAGGTACCCACCACCTCTTATTTTTCTTAGCTTTGGGGATATGTTTTTTGTTGTTGTTGTTTAGAATCACTACTGGAGTTCTTGCTCTCTGAAAAGCTTTTTTAAGGATAGACTTGGTTTCCATCACCATCATTTTGACCTTTCCATTGCCTGTAACCTTTTGCTTAGGGCATCCTCTAAAGAATGTGCCTCTCAACTCCAAGATGGATAGTGTATCATTTCAACATACACTCTTGTTCTTTGTAATTACTTTGCCTCATGATGATCATGCATGGGCCATTTTAAAAAATTAAAAAATGGGTCATTAGGAGAAGGGTAGGCATTAGGATAGACATTAGGTAGGTCATTAGGAGAAGGGTAGGGATATGGCGGCTCATTGGCTAAGATGCTGAGCTTGTCAGTCGAAAGGTCGGCAGTTCAGTGGTTCGAATCCCTAGTGCTGCGTAATGGGGTGAGATCCCGTTACTTGTCTCAACTTCTGCCAACCTAGCAGTTTGAAAGTACATAAAAAATGCAAGTAGAAAAATAGGGACCACCTTTGGTGGGAAGGTAACAGCGTTCTGTGTTTAGTCATACCAGCCACATGACCACAGAGATGTCTTCGGACAGCTGTGGCTCTTTGGCTTTGAAACAGAGATGAGCACCGCCCCCTAGAGTTGGGAACGACTAGCACATATGTGCGAGGGGGACCTTTACCTTTACCTTAGTCAACACAACATCTCCAATGAAAGGCATGACCTTTTGCCAGAACTGGCAGATTGACATTTGTAAAATATATGCTACAAATAGAATACTATTCTTAACAAACACTTATGTGGTTTGGGTTTTAAGAAGCTGTTCTGCTGCATTATTCGGAACAAATTATTCTGAGAGAAGTTAATCAGTTAATTGCCACCAGGATGAACACTGAAGAAAAGATTCTCCTAGAGACAAGTTTCCTGAGGATCAGACTTGGGTTTCAGCAGGTTCTGACCAGTTCTGGAGAACCGGTAGCGGGAATTTTGAGTAGTTCGGAGAACCGGTAGTAAAAATTTTGACTGGCCCCACCCCCATCTATTCCCTGCCTCCCAAGTCCCAGCTGGTCGGGAGGAAACGGGGATTTTGCAGTATCCTTCCCCTGCTATGCCCACCAAGCCATGCCCACCAAGCCATGCCATGCCACACCCACCAAACCAGGCCCACAGAACCGGTAGTAAGAAATTTTGAAACCCACCATTGCTGAGGATAGGCTCCAGACAAGTCCAAAAGCTCAGAAGACAAAACTTCTGGTCCCCATGATTGTCTCAGAGTAATGATTTAAGAGCTGACCAGCTGTTATGATGATGTAATGCTAGGAATGAGTCAGCAAGGTTTTTGGGCTGATACCGCTTTAAGAGCCTTTAATAAGAAGAGGCCCTATTGGGGCATATCTTTCTCTCTATGTGTGCTTCCATGTGTAATTGCTGATTTCTGTTTGTTTGAGGTCTGACTAAAGTATGTGTATGTATATATTCTTTGTAGATAAAAAAACACTATTTAAAATACAAACTTCTGTATACTGTATTTGCTCCTGGGTTGTCTCATGTAGTCACACTGTGCACATTCTGACAGACTGACTCAGATTAGATCCTGCAGCATTATCCTGGGACATCTATATTTGCCTTCATTTATGCAAGAAAATAAATGATTTCCCTTGCTTACAGGGAATATGTATTAGCTATATTTTCAATGATTCTTCAAAACATTGAAAGAGGTTCAGGAACTGATGGAAAATATACTGATCATTTATCCAAACTGTAATGTTGCATTTACATAACTATTTTTTTTTCTGGAACAACATGCAGTGCAAGGAGTTACGGTTCATCTTAATTCCTGTCAGTCTCTCTGAAATAGGTTCTGCTATAATCTCTTCGATTTTGTCCATACTCATCTATGACTTTGCAACTCAAAAGTCTGTGAATTTGGTAAGACCCCTGTTATGTATTCTTGTATGTACCTTTAAATATTTGGGCGGGAAATCAGCACGTTGCTGATTGGACGAAGCCGCCAGTAGAACTGTATAAAAGGAGAGGTTTTCCCCCAGCCTGTTGCTGGGTTCACCCTATATTAAAGAGCTGTTGTCACTACCCTGGTCTCCAGCCTCGTTACTTCCAGAACTTAACACTGGCGGCGAGGTGGGATCTCGAGGCTAAGGAGAACCAGAACCGAGCTGAAGCACATGACCCGAACCCAGCAAACACAGGGCAGAAAAGCGGAGATGGCCAGTTACACTCCGCCCGCACCGTTTGACCCGGCTAAAGAGAAATGGGGCGTATATGACCCGTTTGCTTTCTAGAAGCCAACGAACTGCAAGGAGTTCCAGATAACCGAAAAGGGCTTATTTCTTAAGCCACTGCGGTCCAGGTCATTGATATCGCGGAAGCCCTGGCAGAAATAGCGCCGTTACAATCGTGTCGTGGCCAACTCTACAGACTTTACTAAAAACCATTTCGCAGCCGTCCAAATACGTGCGGCGGTTTGAATTGGAGGCGAAGCAGATGGAGGCGAATCCGCCGGTGACTACATGGCGCCCTGAAAGCGTCCAAGGACTGCGGATACCGCGACCTGGGCGAGGTGCTCCTCGAGCAACTCATCCGAGGTCGAGACATCCGTTTGCGGCGGCTGCTAGCAAAGAGCAACCTAACGCTGGCCAACGCTCTGGACGAAGCCAGAGCACATGAAATGTCCACCCAAGCGGAGACACTGCAAAGCCTCCCACCAAAGCGGCACAAAGCCAACCAGTGCACCAGGAGGAGGTTCAGACCGAATCCGGCGGTGAAGATGAGGAAGGGTCTGCAGAACCGAGAAAGCGACAAAGGGGACCGGGCGAATCTGCGGAAGCTGCATCAACACCAGCGCCAACGCTGCAAGTTTAAGGGCCATGTCGGTGTGGGAAGAAGGGCACCTAGCTCAAGTTTGTCGGCCCAACCTTCCGCCGAAAATTCAAATCGGCCAATCAGGCCGGAATCGGCAAGGCGACCGCGATTGGCTCAAACAAAAAGCGCGGATTCAAACCAAGCGACTGTGGTCATAGGGCGCCTCGACCAGTGGAAGAAGATCTTCACCAAACCCAAAATAGAGAGTGCGGTGCCGAAGTAGACACGGGATCAGCGATCACCATCATGTCCTGGGACACTTTGGCGAAGTCACTGCCGTCAGTCTCAGCGCCACCTGCAAGCACAAGCTACGAGTCCACGACTACCAGGGAATCGCATCCCTGTTCGAGGACCACCTCCGTCCGAGTCGATCGGACCACACAGAAGACCCTGCCCATCACGATCGTCGAAGGACCCTGCCCAGTCTGTTGGGACTAGACTGGTTTCGTGCCCTGGGCATGGGAGTGACTGGCATCTACAGAAGTGACTGTAACCTGAAAGACATTCTCTTTAAGTTCGAAGATGTCTTCAAGGACTGCCTGGGCAAGTACAAGGGGACCCCTATTTCCTTCAACTTAGACCCCAGGTAGCTCCCATTAGGCTAAAGGCGAGGAGAGTCCCTTTGCCCTAAAACCAAAATTGACAAGGAGCTAGATAAGCTCATAAATCAGGGATTTTGGTGCCAGTCGATCACGCAAAGTGGGAGGCGCCAATCGTCACCCCAATAAAACCAGACGGGTCAATTAGAATTTGCGCTGACTACAAGGCGCTAAACAAAGCCTTACAGAAAAGCGCTTACCCAGTTCCGTGGTGCAACACTTGCTGCACTCTTTGGGGCGAGGCAAGTCTTTGCAAAGTTAGACTTGGCTCAAGCCTACCAACAACTGCCCGTGAGCGCCCGCTGGCACGAAGCCCAAACGATTGTAACTCACAGGGGCCTTCAAGTGTACCCGATTGCAATTTGGGGTGAGTGTGGCACCAGGGCTGTTCCAAAACTAATGGAACGACTTCTGCAGGGCTCCCAGGGTAGTTCCTACTTGATGATGTCTTGATTTCAGGAAAACATGGAGGAATTGGGGAGGCGTTTGAGAAAGGTTCTGGGCATTTTCCGGACAGCGGATTAAAGTCAAGGTAAACAAATGCCAGATAGGGGTCGAATCCGTCGAATTCTTGGGCTACCGGATAGACAAGAAAGAATTCACCCACTGAGAGCAAGGTCAAGGCAATTAGAAAGGCTCCAGCGCCCAAAAACAAAGCAGAGCTACAGGCATTCCTGGGGCTAGTGAATTTTTTACGGTTTTTTAAAAACAAAGCGACCGTTGCTGAACCGCTGCATAGGCTTTTAGGAAAAAATACTGTTTGGTCTTGGGGAAAGACGGAAAATACGGCTTTCGAAGCAGTAAAAAACCTGCTCTCGAGTGACAGCCTGCTCATCCAATATCATAACTCATTGCCCCTAGTGCTGGTTTGCGATGCCTCCCCTTATGGGGTGGGGCTGTACTCAGCCATAGACTTCAAAGCGGCACAGAAGCCCCTATAGCCTTTTACTCTAGAACGATGTCCTCCCAGAGAGGAACTACAGCCAATTAGATAAAGAAGCACTAGCCATTGTGTCAGGGGTAAAAAATTCCACGAATATGTTTTGGGTAGGATTTTGAAATCGTGACTGACCACAGACCGCTACTAGGAATACTGGCTGGCGACCGCCAACGCCTGTGGCACTTTCGCCACGCTTGACCCGATGGACTATTTTCTTAGCTTATTACTACAAGCTGCAGCATCGACCAGGAAAAGAAGTGGGGCATGCGGACGCGTTAAGCAGATGCCCACTACCAGGGCGATCAAGACCCCACTCCGGGACGCCCATCCTGCTTATTGACTCTTTGGACTCTGGCCCAGTCACATCTAAGGAAGTGGCTCGGGCATCATACCGACATTATGTTAAGGACTGTACTCGGTTGGGTACAAAGAGGGTGGCCCGCTGCGCGGGCGACGGTTTAAGAATTTGTTAAAAAGCGTGATGAGCTCTCGGCTCAAGGGGTGCCTGTTATGGGGTGATCGTGTGGTAATCCCGGATAAATTAAGGAAAGGTACTGGACCTCCTCCACGAGGTCACCCAGGGATCGTCAGGATGAAGGGGGCTAGAAGCTATGTGTGGTGGCCACTCATGGACTCAGAGATTGCTGAGAGGGTAGGGAAATGCCAGGCTTGCCAAGAGTCCAGACCTCTACCCCCAACGGCCCCAGTCAGGGAATGGGAAAAACCCCAAGGGCCCTGGTCAAGAATCCACATTGATTTTGCTGGCCCTTTCCACGGCCAAACCTTCCTAGTGGTTGTCGACGCATTCTCTAAATGGTTGGAGATCATACTCATGAAATCCACTACGGCCGAGGCAGTAATCGCAGCCCTGCGCCACCTATTCGCAACCCACGGGTTGCCCGACACTCTGGTGTCCGACAACGCCCGCAATTCACGGCAGCCCAGTTGAAGAATACTTGGCAGAGGAGGGCATCCGACATGCCCTCTCTGCGCCTTTCCACCCTGCGTCGAATGGCCTTGCAGGCGTTCCGTCCGGGCGCTAAGGAGGCGTGTCCAGGCTCAAGCCAGGTGACTGGCAAACAAAGATAGACTTCTTTCTGGCCGTTCAGCACAGAACCCCAAGCACTGCTACAGGCAGAAGCCCAGCCGAATTATTGATGGGGGAAACTCCGGTGCCCACTTGACGTTTGAATCCCATTACACACCAGAGGGTTACAAGGGGAAATAGACAAAACAAGGGAATGGGCATAGGCGACCGGTGTGGGCCGCAACTATGGGGACGGCCCAAGTTGGCTAGCAGGGCAAATCATAAAAGCAACCGGTCCAAAATCATACTTGGTGAATTACAAGACAACCGAGTATGGGCGCCACATAGATCAGATAAGAGATGAATAACTGAACAACCCGAGCCAAATGAGACAGATCATGACCACTCATTGAATCCCACAGCTGACCATGACCGGGAGGCGCAAGACTTAGCTGAGGTCCCGGAGGTCCAGCGACGCCATCAGGTTCCGAGGAAACAGCAGGAAAATTACAAAAAGTAATCCAAGGCGGATGGCCAAGAAAAAGAGTCTGCAAGTAATCCAGGGCCCGATGGCCTAGAGAAAGAGCTGGGAGGAAAACAGCCCCTCCGACCAGCTCAAAACACCACCAGGACTGAACCGCGCAGGTCTGAAAGAATTAGGAGGCATGAGTTATTTGCGTGACTACGTCGAAAAATAACATGTAAATAAAATGTAAATAGAGGCAAAGTGTTTTCTGGGAGGGGAGGAGTGTTATGTATTCTTGTATGTACCTTTAAATATTTGGGCGGGAAATCAGCACGTTGCTGATTGGACGAAGCCGCCAGTAGAACTGTATAAAAGGAGAGGTTTTCCCCCAGCCTGTTGCTGGGTTCACCCTATATTAAAGAGCTGTTGTCACTACCCTGGTCTCCAGCCTCGTTACTTCCAGAACTTAACAACCCCAACTTCATTTTCACTTAAAAATGACTGCAGCAATTTTGGAGAAAAATCTTTCATTTGGAGGGCACAATACATTTTCTGTGGGGAAAACTACTGAAAACAAACGATTCGACTTTTTTAAAAAATAGTATATCCCAGGGCTGTCAAATTCAAGGCCCAGGGGCCGGATCTGGGTTGCGGGGTACTTAGATCTGGCCTATGGGGTCATCCTGGAAACAGTGAAGGACCGGCCTGCAGCGCTTCTGCCACTGAAAATGGAGCTCGAGAACCTGTTTTCACAGGCAAAGCGCTCGGGCCGCCACAGGCGCCCCCAACAGGAATGACATTGAACTGGCCATGCCCACCCTAGCCCCCCCTCCCCCCGAGATCAAACACACCCCTGATATAGTCCTCAATTCTCCAGTTCTGGAGAACCGGTAGCAGAAATTTTGAATAGTTCGGAGAACCGGTAGTAAAAATTCTGACTGGCCCCATCCCCATCTATTCTCTGCCTCCCAAGTCCCAGCTGATTGGGAGGAAATGGGGATTTTGCAGTATCCTTCCCCTGGATTGGGGAGGGAATGGGGATTTTGCAGTATCCTTCTCCTGCCACGCCCACCAAGCCATGCCACGGCCACCAAGCCACACCCACAGGATCAGTAGTAAAAAAATTTGAAACCCATACTGACCCCTGGTATATCCTGTTCATAAATATGGAAGAAGTGATCGCTCTCATCCTATAACCTGGTCAAATGGTAGTGTCTGAAATATAGAATGGTGCCAACATTATTTCCTAACATTTTTAATGTGAACAAGTTTCATTATCATTTCTTGTAATGTAACATCTGGCTTTTTCCTATTACATTTTTATATTACATTTGTGGGAGCAATATGGCTAAATAAGATAAACGGGTTATTTTCCAAGTGTTTCAACTCAAACAAGAGTGCTTTCAAGAAATCACCCCCCTACAAATTAATAAATAAATAAATTAAGCTCTCTATTTTCCTGGAGATGGTTGCTGTATGATTATGGTAAATACCTTGCAGTAAGTCTCACCATGAAGCTGATGTTGATTTTATCACATGCTGTGCACAATCAACACACCTCTGTCTCTCAGGGCTAGAGTCTTCCACAACAGGAGAAATTAAGGTAGTAAGAGACTACCTTTGGTTAAAGATATGAGACAAAAATTAACCAATGGCAGGATTTAAAGAAAGCCCATCAACCTGAAAGACGAGGAAATTATTAAGCGACAATGTTTATGAGGTTGTATGTATCCTGACATGTTTGGCTGCTCAAAGGGCAACATCTTTGTTTGCTTCCATCGAGGGGACAAAGCAGTTCAGGTTGGCCTTCTAAATGGACTTTATTCTGTAGACCGTCTGATAATGTTTTGGGAGTTCTTCCAATTGTGTTCCACATGAGTTCACTAGCTGAATGCTTGTGCTTCGATACGAAACTGTGTGATCGGGTGTGATAACTTGACACTTAAAGCCTGAAACTTAATGTAGAATGTGTAACTCCGTAGCATCAGATGTGTTAATATAAGGCAAGTGGCAGTTGGAACAGAAGGGGAGGGGAAGTAGAATGTCCCAGCTCACAGGCCGGATGACTCATACGCTGGCCATGCCCACGCCCGGTTTAGGGAAGGGGTAGCATCAGAGCATATTAATATAAGGCAACTGGCAGTTGGAACAGAGTTCTTTTCAGATGGGGAGGGGGAGTAGAACGTCTAGCTCCTTAGCATCAGAGTGTATTAATATAAGGCAACTGGCAGTTGGGACAGAGTTCCTTTCAGGTGGGATGGGGGAGTAGAACATCTAACTCCTTAGCATCAGAACATGTGAATATAATACTGTATATGAAAGACTAATGATCTGATGGTCATTTTTAAAAATCCTTTCTTAGCGAGCACCTAGAAGCCAAGAGGAACGTATGTGCCAAATTTCAGGTTTGTAGGCTTTACCGTTCTGGAGATTTTGTGATGAGTGAGTGGTATTTTAGACAGACAGACAGACAGACAGATAGATTGATTCATCACAGGGCCTACTAAAAAGTCTTGTTCAATTCTATCATCAATTCTAACAAGGTTATCTCTCCATGGGCTCTCCCGTATTCTCCTGATCAGTAGAATTCAGAGTCGCCAACAAACAAGGTAGGACACTTCTCTGATACATTGAAGAACTAACTGGCTCCATCAATCAGTTGAGTTGGTTCTGCAGGGTTTGCATTGGATGCTAAACTAGGAATGGTCTCTCCATGGCAAGAGAGGCACTCAAAACCTCAGCGCCTACCAGCTCCACATCAACAGAAAATCTACTGCCAGTGTGGGATACACATCACTGCAAAAGTCCATTGTTATCATTGAAGACAGAAAATCCTCATCTGCCTTTGAGTGGGTAATGTCAGTGAGGATATTCTTGTCTCTCTCTCCCTCTCCCAGGAGAATCCAGTGCCAATAGGATGGGATGGGATGGGATGGGATGGGATGGGATAGGATGGCGTGGAATAGAATAGAATAGAATAGAATAGAAAATGGAATGGAATGGAATGGAATGGAATGGAATAGAGGATAGGATAGGATAGGATAGGATAGAAAAGAGAATAGAAGAGAAGAGAATAGAAGAGAAGAGAAGAGAAGAGAAGAGAAGAGAAGAGAAAATGGAATGGAATGGAATGGAATGGAATGGAATAGAGGATAGGATAGGATAGGATAGGATAGGATAGGATAGGATAGGATAGGATAGAAAAGAGAATAGAATAGAATAGAATAGAATAGAATAGAATAGAATAGAATAGAATAGAATAGAATAGAATATGGAATGGAATGGAATGGAATGGAATGGAATAGAGAATAGGATAGGATAGGATAGGATAGGATGGAATAGAATAGAATAGAATAGAATAGAATAGAATAGAATAGAATAGAATAGAATAGAATAGAATAGAAAATGGAATAGAATGGAATGGAATGGAATAGAGGATAGGATAGGATAGGATAGGATAGGATAGGATAGGATAGGATAGGATAGGATAGGATAGAATAGAATAGAATAGAATAGAATGGAATGGAATGGAATGGAATGGAATGGAATGGAATGGAATGGAATAGAGGATAGGATAGGATAGGATAGGATAGGATAGGATAGGATAGGATAGGATAGGATAGGATAGGATAGGATAGGATGGAATAGAATAGAATAGAATAGAATAGAATAGAATAGAATAGAATAGAATAGAATAGAATAGAATAGAATAGAATAGAATAATCCATTGTCAATATGGGCACTATCAAATACTATTTTTTTGGCAGTGGTTTGCTCTCCAAGCTTGTTTCAGTTTTGTTTCTGAATTTAGTCTCATTACCAAACTAACATCTTCAGCAGGATTGTCTTGCCTATTCTCCTTAGCTTATAAATGTCTTGTCTGCCAGTGTGGTCCATTGGTCTGTTTGGTTACCTAACCTATCAGATACTATCAAAATACAAGGGTCATAAAATCCCACTTTTTAAACTGTGTGTAGACATTTTTCCTCCTTGACTAAGTAGAAGTATTAATTCTGGATTATAGCTCATGTCCTCAGACGTCACTGATTGATGTCACATAGATATACAATATTTGATAAAGCGTGGATAGAAAGGGTAGGGCAGAAGGATGACAGGAGAGATGATATATAACGATCCCCTCTCCAAGAAGATAATTTCCTGGCAGTTCATAAATGAGAATTATGGAGGAGTGTCAAGCTTTATTGCAGGCCCTGGACTTCAGGATATACTTCTCTGATTATCCAACTGCTGCCTGTTATCACAGAAAAAGCAACTTTAATAAATTCATTTTTGTTTCATATGCGTACACTAAAATAAAATGCACGCAATAAAGCAAAATATAAAATAAGCAAATGGCTTTGGATTTAGAAAAAGAAAACCAGGAAAACCGTCAGAGGATATTGAGGCAATGATCTATCTTTACAGCTTTCAATGTAAAAGCATTTTTACTGGAGGATAGTATCTCTTTGACTGGATCATAACCGGCATAATAAAGCTTATCCTTAGTTATAATGGGCTCTCCATTTCTTTAAACTTACATCCTCTGACACTCGTTTCAAAAAAGGCATTCTCTTGCCGCAATTCTTGCCAAAGCTCATTCGTTTCAGGTGCAACTCAAACTTATGTCAAACTTGGGCTAATTTTACATTTATGCCATAAAAAGGAATTTTATGGCTTGCACGAATTTCTTTTTGCTCCTGCCAAGAGTGAATTCTGAGTCACGCTTTCCTCCCCCTCAAGCTTTTGGTGGTAGACCTTTAAATTTTATTCACCAAATATCTTGATGATCTTGTTGATGTAAATGAGATCTTCTAAAGCAGGGGTGTTCAAACTCGATTTCATTGAGGGCCACATCAGGGTTGTGTTTGACCTTAGAGGGACAAGGTGGGGGTGGCTAGGGTGGGCGTGGGCAGCATGATGTCATTCGTGTCAGGGAGGTGCCTGTGGTGGCCTGAGCACACTGCTAGCAAAAAGGGTCTCCCCAAGCCCCATTTTCAGCTGCATGGCTTCCTGCAACCCTTTTGTTAAGTTGGGAGAACGAGGAGACTGGAAACAGGCTACAAAGAACAGCTCTTTATTGAGCAACTATGTACAATCCAGCAGCTAGCCTCTCTGACAGCTTGCCCTTATATAGGGAGCTGCACGAGGGCTCAGCCAAT
Source organism: Ahaetulla prasina (assembly GCF_028640845.1). NCBI lineage: Eukaryota > Metazoa > Chordata > Lepidosauria > Squamata > Colubridae > Ahaetulla > Ahaetulla prasina. Next base: position 122,265,682 of record NC_080543.1, read on the forward strand.
CACGTTTGAGTATTCTTCCCGCTCAAATAATGGACCAGACAGAAAACTATGCAAACTGCCAATATCTAACACCTTTCCCAGTGAAAAAGGAGCTCGGGGTGGGGGGCACACACAGCCCTCCCGAGCTCCATTTTTGCTGGCAGAGGCACCATGGGCCAGTCCTTCACTTTTTCCAGGGCAGCCCCACAGGCCAGATCTAAGCACCCTGCGGGCCGGAACCGGCCCCTGGGCCTTGAGTTTGACACCCCTGTTTTAAAGAGTCACGGAGTCCCATGTTCTAAAGCATTCTGCTTAATAGAACAAGTCACATCATCATCTGGGGAAAACAGAAGCTAACGTGGTTGACAAATATTTAGAGTTTGACCCCCCAAGATATACTATTGATGTTAAAAAATAAAGCCCAGAAAGTAAAAGCAACACTTTTTCTAGTGGTTAAAATGTTGGGCTTGTTGACCAGAAGGTTGGCAATTGAAGACCAAGTACCGCAGGACGGGATGAGCTCCTGTTCCTGCGGCAGCTCCTGCCAACCTAGCAGTTTGAAAGCATGCAGATGCAAGTAGATAAATAGGTACCACTTTAGTGGGAAAGTAACAGCGTTCTATGTGCCTCACAGTATAGTCATGCCAGCTACATGACTACGGAAGTGTCTTTGGACAATGCTGGGTCCCTTGGCTAGGAAATGGAGATGAGCATCACCCTTTAGAGTTGTCCCAAAGGTGCTTTTTCAAGAGGCAGCTGGGCTTTCTTGTTATCCTTTGAAGATGTTTTGCTTCTCAGCCAAGAAGCTTTTTTAGCTCTGTTGCTTCTTGGATGAGAAGAGAAACATCTTCAAGGAAAAATGGCCCCGTTTCTGGCCTCCAGAGGGCCTCCGGAGCCTGGGGAGGCTGTTTTCGCCCTTGCAGAGCTTCAAGGAAAGCCTCCGGAGTCCGGGGAGGGCAAAAACGGCCCCTCCCCACTGTGGTGCAGGAACCCGACTAGGCCACACCCACCATGGCCATGCCCACCCAGCAACCGGGCAGAGAACCCCTTGCTAAAAATTTTGAAGCCCACCCCTGGCTGTTTGGATGGCTTTTCAGTGTGTTGTAAAAGAACAAAAATCAAAATCAAAATCCTTCGGGAGAAGGGCGGTATAGAAATTAAATTATAAATAAAATAAATAAATAAAAGGGAAGGATGTTTCCACAGAGGAAGACATGAAGACCAGCTAGCTCCAAAGGCTCTTTGCTGTATTTTCAATAGAGAAACCAACTTTTCATAAAAGGCATTGTTCTAATTCTTGCTTTAATGCTTCGGAGATTAAGTTTGTAATTAAATTTGGCACTGTTTAACTGCAGAGCCAAATCCTTTGACAGGTGCACCGGAAAATAACTTTTATTTATTTACCTTCCAATGCATGTTGATTGATTGATTGATAGATTGATTATAGGCCATCGAGTCAGTGTCAGCTCTTAACAAGCACATAGATAGATTTTCTCCAGGACAATCCGTCCCAAAGCTGACAACACATTTACCTACTGAATTTATTTGCAGTTTTCTGTTTACATTCCCACCCTGCACGACATAAATCAAACTATCAGGCTGCTCTCGGTGGCTCTTACTTGGCAGAAGCTTTCCAGAAGCCTGATGCAGAAGGGCTAGTCAAGAAAACACCTGGCATATGAAGCCACTTCAAAGAACTGAGTGATTTATGGACAGGAAAGGGCACTACCAACAACTTATACCAATCTTTTGAATCAACAGATTTGCCTTTTTTGCCCTTCTGAATATACAAGGAAGGCCTGCTCTGTGTCTCTATTTACCTTTCTGTCTTGGAAATTCCACTTTCCTATGAATCTTCCAGGATAAACTAGAGAAAACCACTTGGGAAATAAATAACCCTAGTCCTGCAGAAGTTTGGATGCAAGGAATACTTTTTGGATTGGCAAGCCTTAAGTCCACTTTCTACTAGGATGGATAGTTCTTCCTTCTTGTGATCATCATCATCGTCGTCGTCGTCGTCACTTGGAATTCGAATACAGACGGATCGTCACTTGGAACACAACACGCCAGATATCACTTGTTGAAAACTGAAACATACAATTTATTGACATTGTGGTACCAGGAGATGCCAGAGTCAAAGAAAAAGAACTGGAAAAAATCATGAAATATCGCAACCTGGCCATCAAAATTACAGGGCTATGGATGAAATATTTAACAGTGATACCCATTGTCATCGGGGCACTTGGTACCATGTCCAAGAATTTTATAAGATACATCAACAAATTGCAGCTTTCTGCAATAACACCAGCAGAACTGCAAAAAACTGCACTACTTGGAACATTGTACATCTTAAGAAGGTACTTGGTTGATACCTAGGACGCGGGTAGCAACCCGTATCCACCATTAGCACCAATCCGTATTTGTGATGCCTTTTTGAATGTTCAGTTGACTGAGTTTCATGTTTAATGAATGTAAATGTAAATTGAGTTTCATTTTTAATGAATAAAGTAAACAATAATAATAATGGGCTGTACAATAGGTGCAACTTTGGGGACAATGTCTTGGACTTCCTTGTTTTTTCTTTGAAGACATTTTGCTTCGCATCCAGGGAGGTTCTTCAGCTCTGGGGAATGGAAGGATTTATATTCCTTGCAGATAGCTGGTCATTTGCATTCTTTTAGAGAGTCATTGAAGCCACTTGGAGGTTTATCTGTGTCCCCGGGGTCACCTGAGTAGTGCTCATGGTTCCTACAGTCTGCAATTTTTTTCTCTTTTTCTCTGGAAATCCATTCCTACTCCCATACCATTCAAAGGCTGTTCTTCCCAAATTGTATTACTACAACTCTGTAGAGTCAAAGTCAAAAGTCAAAGAAAAAACAAGGAAGTCCCGTTGTCTCCTGAAAAAAAAAAAAGCACCTTTGGGACAACCATGACTTGGATGACTGAGAATGTTGTGACTCCAGCCCCTGAACCTGGCCCCATGCCTGAAAGTGACTCCGAGAGTGAGGGGGAAGGGCTGGTAAGGCTTAACTCGGGAGCACCGATTCCTTTGGCTCGGCTCCAGGAGCCAGAACCAGACCAGTCGGAGGACATAATGAGGCCGTCATCCCCTGATTCCTCCCTTTCCCAGGCTATGCCTTCAGACCCAGCTGATAATAATAATAATCAAGCTTGGCTTCAGAAGATTAGAGAGGGGGCATCATCAAAAGGAAGGGTGGGGCAGGAGCCCCACCCCACAGGATATATAAGGAGCTTTGGGACTGCTCTCACTCCACGGGAAGCAAAAGTTTAGCTGAACCGTTTCAAAAAGAGCTGAAAGTCTTGCTACATGAGTCATTTGTTTGAACTTTGGCAGGCAGCTGCGATTTCTCTGCCAGACTGATCAGAGCTGTGAATCCACTGGCTGAAGGCCAGCTCATAGGTCTGAAGTGGGGAAGAAGACAGAACAGAGAATCTCTGCAGACTTTTGGGGACGATGATGTTTAAATCACTACTTTTATTGTTAGGTTCGGGAAGTAACGAGGCTGGAGACCAGGGTAGTGACAACAGCTCTTTAATATAGGGTGAACCCAGCAACAGGCTGGGGGAAAAACCTCTCCTTTTATACAGTTCTGCTGGAGGCTTCGGCCAATCAGCAACGTGCTGATTTCCCGCTCAAATATTTAAAGGCACAACTGTTAATACATAACACTCCTCCCCTCCCAGAAAACACTTGGTCTTATTTACATATTTATTTACATGTTATTTTTCGACGTAGTCACGCAAATAAACTGGGCGTCTCCTAGTTCTTTCTGACCTCGCGGTTCAGTTCTGGGTGGTGTTTTGAGCTGGTCGGAGGCTGTTTCTCCTCCCAGCTCTTTCTCTGAGCCATCGGGCTCTGGATTATTAGCCGACTCTTTTCTTGGCCATCCGGCCTTGGATTAATTTTGGAATTTTCCTGCTGTTTCCCTCGGGGACCTGATGGCGTCGCTGGAACTCTGGGACCTCAGCTAAGTCTTGCGCCTCCCGGGTCATTGTCAGCTGTGGATTCAAAGTGGTATTGGTCATTACCTGTCTCTGTTGGTTTGGTTTGGTCAGTTATTCGTTTCCTTAACTGATCTATGTGGCGCCGCCACACTCGGTTGTCTGGTAGCTCTACCACGTCTGATTTTGGCCCTGTTACTTTTGTTACTTGTCCGCGACCCAACTCGGGCCGTCCCCATAGTTTGGGCCCCACCGGTCGCCTATGCTCATTTCCTTGTTTTTCTAGCTCCCCTTGTAACCCTCGGGTGTGTAATGGGGTTCAAGCGGTCAAGTGGGCACCGAGTTTCGTCCCATTAGCAATTCGGCTGGGCTTTTCCAGTGGCTGTGCTTGGGGTTCTGTGCTGGGCGGCTGGGAAAAAGTCTACTTTTGTTTGCCAGTCACCTGGCTTGAGCCTGGACAATGCCTCCTTAGCGCTCCGGACGGAACGCTCTGCAAGGCCATTCGACGCAGGGTGGAAAGGTGCAGAGAGGGCATGTCGGATGCCTTCCTCTGCCAGGTACTCTTCAAACTGGGCTGCCGTGAATTGGGGCCCATTGTCGGACACCAGAGTGTCCGGCAACCCGTGAGTTGCGAATAGGTGGCGCGGGGTTGCGATTACTGCTTGCTGTGGTGGACTTCATAAGTATGATCTCTAACCATTTGGAAAATCGTCCACCACCACTAGGAAGCGTTTGGCCGTGAAAGGGCCAGCAAAGTCAATGTGGATTCTTGACCAAGGCCCTTGGGGCTTTTCCCATTCTCTGACTGGGGCTGTTGGGGTAGCGGTCTGGACTCTTGGCAAGCTTGGCATTTCCCTACCCTCTCAGCAATCTCGTCCATGAGTGGCCACCATACATAGCTTCTAGCTAACCCCTTCATCCTTACGATGCCTGGGTGACCCTCGTGGAGGAGGTCCAATACCTTGCCCCTTAACTTAACAGGGTATTACACGATCACCCCATAACAGGCACCCCTTGAGCCGAGAGCTCATCACGTTTCTTAACAAATTCTTTGAACCGTTCGCCCGGCATGGCCACCCTCTCTGTACCCAACCGAGTACAGTCCTTAACACAATGTCGGTATGATGCCGAGCCACTTCCTTTGATGTGACTGGGCCAGAGTCCAACGAGTCAATAAGGAGGATGGGTGTCCCGGAGTGGGGTCTTGGTCGCCCTGGCAGTGGGCATCGGCTCAATGCGTCTGCATGCCCCACTTCTTTTCCCGGTCGATGCTGCAGCTTGTATGAGTAAGCGGCTAAAATATAGTCCATCGAGTCAAGCGTGGCGAAAGTGCCACAGGCGTTGGCGGTCGCCAGCCAGTAATCCCAAGTAACGGTCTGTGGTCAGTCACGATTTCAAAATTCCGCCCAAAGACATACTCATGGAATTTTTGACCCCTGATACAATGGCTAATGCTTCTTTGTCTAATTGGCTGTAGTTCCTCTCTGGGAGGACATCGTTCTAGAGTAGAACGCTATAGGGGCTTCTGTGCCGTTTGAAGTCTATGGCTGAGTACAGCCCCACCCCATAAGGGGACGATAAACCAGCACTAGGGGTAGTGAGTCGTGATATTGGATGAGCAGGCTATCACTTGAGAGCAGGTTCTTTACTGCTTCAAAAGCCCTATTTTCTGACTTTCCCCAAGACCAAACAGTATTTTTCCTAAGAGCCTATGCAGCGGTTCCATAGCAGTTGCTTTGTTCTTTAAAAGACCGTAAAATTAACCAATCCAGGAATGCCTGCAGCTCTGCTTTGTTTTTGGGCGCTGGAGCCTTCCTAATTGCCTTAACTTGCTCTCAGTAGGGTGAATTCCTTTCTTGTCTATCCGGTAGCCCAAGAAATCGACCGATTGACCCCTATCTGACATTTATTTGTCTTGACTTTTAATCCGGCTGTCCGGAAAATGCTCAAGACCTTTCTTAACCGCTCCCCCAATTCCTCCATGTTTTCCCCTGAAATTAGGACATCATCGAAGTAGGGAACTACCCCTGGGAGCCCTTGCAGTAGTCGTTCCATCAGGTTTTGGAACAGCCCTGGTGCCACACTAACCCCAAATTGCAATCGGGTGCACTTGAATGCCCCCCTGTGCGTCACAATCGTTTGGGCTTCGGCTGTCGGCGTCTACTGGCAGTTGTTGGTAGGCTTGGGCCAAGTCTAACTTTGCAAAGACTTGCCCTTGCCCCAAGGAGTGCAATAAATGTTGCACTACGGGAACCGGGTACGCGCTTTTCTGTAAGGCTTTGGTAAGCGTCGCCTTGTAGTCAGCGCAAATTCTAATTGACCCGTCCGATTTGATGGGGGTGACGATTGGCGTCTCCCACTTTGCGTGATCGACTGGCACCAAAACCCCCTGATTTATGAGCTTGTCCAGCTCCTTATCAATTTTTGGTTTTAGGGCAAAAGGGACTCTCCTCGCCTTAAGCCTAATGGGGGCTACCTGGGGGTCTAAGTTGAAGGAAATAGGGGTCCCCTTGTACTTGCCCAGGCAGTCCTTGAAGACATCTTGAACTCGTTAAAGAGAATGTCTTTCAAATTGCAGTCACTTCTGTAGATGCCAGTCACTCCCATGCCCAGGGCACGAAACCAGTCTAGTCCCAACAGACTGGGCAGAGTTCCTTGACGATCGTGATGGGCAGGGTCTTTTGTGAGGCCGTACTCGACTCGGACGGAGGTGGTCCCTCGAACAGGGATGCGATTCCCTGGTAGTCGTGCACTCGTAGCCGCTGTGCTTGCAGATGGCGCTTGCGACGGACGGCAGCGACTTCGCCAGGGTGTCCCAGGACATGATGGTGATCGCTGATCCGTGTCCACTTCAAGCCGGCACCGTACTCCCTCTATCTTGGGCTTTGTGAAAATCTTCTTTCCACTTATGACTGTATGACTATAACTTGTTGCTGGCAATCCTTATGATTTATATTGATATATTGATCATCAATTGTGTTGTAAATGTTGTACCTTGATGAAGGTATCTTTTCTTTTATGTACACTGAGAGCATATGCACCAAGACAAATTCCTTGTGTGTCCAATCACACTTGGCCAATAAAAATTCTATTTCTATTTCTATTAAGAAGGTACTTGGTTGATACCTAGATGCTGGCAGCAACCCGTATCCACCATTAGCACCAGTCAAAGGTATTTGTGATGCCTTTTTGAATGTTCAGTTGACTGAGTTTCATGTTTAATGAATGTAAATGTAAATTGAGTTTCATTTTTAATGAATAAAGTAAACAATAATAATAATGGGCTGTACAATAGGTGCAACTTTGGGGACAATGTCTTGGACTTCCTTGTTTTTTCTTTGAAGACATTTTGCTTCGCATCCAGGGAGGTTCTTCAGCTCTGGGGAATGGAAGGATTTATATTCCTTGCAGATAGCTGGTCATTTGCATTCTTTTAGAGAGTCATTGAAGCCACTTGGAGGTTTATCTGTGTCCCCGGGGTCACCTGAGTAGTGCTCATGGTTCCTGCAGTCTGCAATTTTTTTCTCTTTTTCTCTGGAAATCCATTCCTACTCCCATACCATTCAAAGGCTGTTCTTCCCAAATTGTATTACTACAACTCTGTAGAGTCAAAGTCAAAAGTCAAAGAAAAAACAAGGAAGTCCTGTTGCCTCCTGAAAAAAAAAAGCACCTTTGGGACAATGTCTTGGACTTCCTTGTTTTTTCTTTGAAGACATTTTGCTTCGCATCCAGGGAGGTTCTTCAGCTCTGGGGAATGGAAGGATTTATATTCCTTGCAGATAGCTGGTCATTTGCATTCTTTTAGAGAGTCATTGAAGCCACTTGGAGGTTTATCTGTGTCCCCGGGGTCACCTGAGTAGTGCTCATGGTTCCTGCAGTCTGCAATTTTTTTCTCTTTTTCTCTGGAAATCCATTCCTACTCCCATACCATTCAAAGGCTGTTCTTCCCAAATTGTATTACTACAACTCTGTAGAGTCAAAGTCAAAAGTCAAAGAAAAAACAAGGAAGTCCTGTTGCCTCCTGAAAAAAAAAAGCACCTTTGGGACAACCATGACTTGGATGACTGAGAATGTTGTGACTCCAGCCCCCGAACCTGGCCCCATGCCTGAAAGTGACTCCGAGAGTGAGGGGGAAGGGCCGGTAAGGCTTACCTCGGGAGCACCGATTCCTTTGGCTCGGCTCCAGGAGCCAGAACCAGACCAGTCGGAGGACATAATGAGGCCGTCATCCCCTGATTCCTCCCTTTCCCAGGCTATGCCTTCAGACCCAGCTGATAATAATAATAATCAAGCTTGGCTTCAGAAGATTAGAGAGGCGGCATCATCAAAAGGAAGGGTGGGGCAGGAGCCCTACCCCACAGGATATATAAGGAGCTTTGGGACTGCTCTCACTCCACGGGAAGCAAAAGTTTAGCTGAACCGTTTCAAAAAAAGCTGAAAGTCTTGCTACGTGAGTCATTTGTTTGAACTTTGGCAGGCAGCTGCGATTTCTCTGCCAGGACTGATCAGAGCTGTGAATCCACTGGCTGAAGGCCAGCTCATGGGTCTGAAGTGGGGAAGAAGACAGAACAGAGAATCTCTGCAGACTTTTGGGGACGATGATGTTTAAATCACTACTTTTATCATTTATTATTTAGTATATGATGAGGACACGACAGAAGAGAAGTAAACATATATCCCCAGTCCACATAATTATCAGTAAATGTTTTCTGGGGGTATCACAGTGGCTTCCTAACTGGATGTCCAATTCAGTTATTCAGGTGATTGTGCAGATCTACTTGGGAACCAAAGGATAGATGTCGTGGGAAATTTTGTACAATATGTTTAATAACATTCATATCACCACCACAATTGCAACAAGCGGGAATCTTTCCATCCCCTCTGATACAGGGCAGAGGCACTTCTTCCAGTATCACACTGAATTCTGTTCGATTTCAACCAAACAAAACGAGGCAGGTCAAAACCAGGTGGTTTGGCAGAGGGATCACTAATGGTCAGGCAACGTACCTTGGACCATTCCTCTCTCTAGGCATTCCCAGGGTGAAACTGGATAGATGGGAAGCGAATAACTGCTCTTTCGATCACAGGATTGAAAGCACTCCTGAACAGGTAATACAAAAGCAAACAAACTGAAGATGGAAGTACAGAATGTAGAGTCTTCATGAGCACCCAGGAGCAAAATCTCAGCCTGTTTTGTTCTGAAACAAAAAATGTTTCAGAACCACAAAAGAAACTCGATTAGGACATATTTGCCAAACACACACACACAAAACCACAACTCTCTCTGTGTATATTGTTACATGTTGGCTTTGGGCCACACCACCTAAGGATATCAGGTCTCAGAAGTGGAGCAGAGGTGGGTTTCAGCAGGTTCTGACCAGTTCTGGAGAACCAGTAACGGGAATGTTGAGTAGTTCAGAGAACCGGTAGTAAAAATTCTGACTGGCCTCGCCCTCATCTATTCTCTGCCTCCTGAGTCCCAGATGATAGGGAAGAAATGGGGATTTTGCAGTAACCTTCCCCTGGATTGGGGTGAGAATGGAAATTTTACAGTATCCTTCCCCTGCCATGCCCACCAAGCCACACCCACAGAACTGGTAGTAAAAAAATTTGAAACCCATCACTGAAGTGGAAGATGCAGTTCTGGAAGATCAGATTTTGCTGGTGGTCCACTTTTGGATTAATCACCACTTGGAAAGGCTTCTCAAGAGAAAGGAGCAATGTTAGAGATGGATTGGTGAATCATCGAATGCCAATTTGTTCCCAATTGAGTCATTGTGGGATAGCATTAAGAAATGTGCTGTTCCTGACTGTGTTTTTATTTTTAATTTCTGCTGATTCATAACCCTGGAGTTCTTGCCAAGGTCTATTGAATCATAACTCATAGTTCTACTTGATGAGAGAATACAGGGGCCCAATTGTGAGCCAGTTATTTATACATGTCTTTGAGTAATTCCTTACAATTAAACTCACAACTTTAATTTATGCATTCAGTCCATTCTATGCATGAGAGTAGCTTGGCTGGAATTTTAAGTAAATGGGAAAGTGGTGCCCTCCATGCATTGGAAGAATACCTGAAGCCCACTGGGTTGCAGCTCAGGTTGGATTTCAAGGTCAACATCTGTTGCTCAAAAGTTGAAATGGCTTCTGGATGACAAAGAAACATAATATTGAGCTTTTCCTTCCTCTACTTCCTAACACGCCTCCAAAGAAGAAGAAGAAGAAGAAGAAGACTTGGAGCTTGGAGAACATGGTCCCATCTGGATGTTTACATGCAATCTTGGGTCCTGCCCCTTCTCACTTTGACAGCATTGTATCTTTCATCTCTGGAGAGTAAAGGGTGTGAACTCAGCCTGATCAGAGTTGATTCTGATGACCTGTCAATCTGAATATCTCTCGGTATGCTTTGGGCATAAAGGCAGCCACCGTTGGTGTTTATCTATTCTATCTTCAGCCTTTCTTCAGGGCTGGTTAGAACTGCCTTATTTTTCAGAGGGAATTTTCCACATTTCACACATAACAGCTATTTCAAAGCAGCTGGGAATACACTTTTTATGGAAACACCGGAAACCGAGCAAGGTACTTGTGCTTGTTTCCCCAAGGGAAGTGTTTAAATCTTATTCGGTTAATTTAAAACAACACTTGAGCAGTAAATAAATTTTAAAAGTTCGCTTAGCCTTGAACAGTAAAACACTGATTTATGACCACAGCATCTTAATGATAGCTTTATTATATTAAATTATTTATTGCCGGAGATTCAAGCAAATGCTTAATGCAAAGCCAATTGTTTTCCCCTCTTTCAAAGTGATTCCATCCCATTTTATTTTCCTGTTCTTAGCTAAAGAAATAATGTGTTTGAAATGGGGCAAAACCTTTTATATTTAGCATCATTATGTGCTTCCATTCTTCCATGCCTGGTAATACACATCCAATTGTCCTTTTACCATCACAGCAGCATTCAGAAGACACAACACCTGAGTTAACCATACCCAGTTGACTTCATGGATGACCAGGAACATGAACACACATCCGTTTCCAAGGCAGTTTTTGCTTGCCCAATAGAATAGAATAGAATAGAATAGAATAGAATAGAATAGAATAGAATAGAATAGAATAGAATAGAATAGAATAGAGCAGAGCAGAGCAGAGCAGAGCAGAGCAGAGCAGAACAATATAAAGTAGAACGGTAGAGTACAATAGAACAGAACAAAACAGAATAGAATAGAATAGAACAGAATAGAATAGAGTACAGTAGAATAGAACATAGTAAACTAGAGTAAAATACAGTAGAACAAAATAGAACAGAGTAAAGTAGAGTAGAGTAGAGTAGAATACAGTAGAAAAGAACAGAATAGACTAGAGTACAGTAGAAAAGAACAGAACAGAGTAGCCTAGCCTAGCCTAGCCTAGAGTACAGTAGAACAGAACACAGTAGAATAAAATAGAGTACAATAGAACAGAACAGAACAGAATAGAATAGAATAACAGGATTGGAAGGTCTTCTAGCCCTACCCCCTGCTTAGGCAGGAACCCCTATACCATTTGAGACAAATGGTTGTCCAATCTCTTCTTAAAAACGTCCAGTGTTGCAGACCCCAAAACAACTGGAGGCATAGTCCACTGGCTTCCAGAGATGGTGCTTTGCAATGCTCTTCTCATTCCATTTTACAATTCTTTCATTCTGGTCACTCATCTCAGTAAATTGTCATAGGCTGATACCATAATATATTCTCATTTCCTGCTAAAAAAAAAACTGCTAAAGGTTTTCCTGCTAAAAACCTGTCTCTTTTACATATATGTCCCCCCCCCCACAATCAACTGTACTTTTGGGAAGATGAAGAGAGTGTGATAGCAACAGCAACAGCACTTACAGTGCTTTACAACCCTTTCTAAGCAGTAAAGGTAAAGGTTCTCCTCGCACATATGTGCTAGTCGTTGCTGACTCTAGGGGGCGGTGCTCATCTCCATTTCAAAGCCGAAGAGCCAGCGCTGTCCGAAGACGTCTCTGTGGTCATGTGGCCGGCATGACTCAACGCCAAAGGCACACGGAACGCTGCTACCTTCCCACCAAAGATGGTCCCTATATTTTCTACTTGCATTTTTTACGTGCTTTCGAAACTGCTAGGTTGGCAGAAGCTGGGACAAGGAACGGGAGCTCACCCTGTTACTCGGCAGCACTAGAGATTCGAACCACCGAGCTGCCGACCTTTCGATCGCCAAGCCCAATGTCCTAACCCCTGAGCCACTGCGTCCCTAATTTCTAAGCAGTTGAGTAGCCTATTGCCCCCAATAATCTGGGTCCTCATTTTACCCACCTTGGGAGAACGGAAGGCTGAGTCAACCTTGAGCCTGGTGAGATTTGAACTGCCAAATTGCAGGCAGCCGGCAGTCAGCAGAAGTAGCCTGCAATACAGGACTCTGCACCTTTGTGCCACCAGATAACTTTCCTTCAGCCTGTTGGAAGCTGGAATCTAGCATATTTGGATATAATCAGTCAAGATTTCTTGATTGGTCCTGCTTGAAGGGATCAACCTGTTACCCTGCCTGGTAACCTGAACAAGAAAAACAGGATGAGCTACGTATGTCTCCAGTCTAGATCTCCATGAAACACCTATAGCCGTGATGGCGAACCTATGGCACATGTGCCAGAGGTGGCATGCAGAGCCCTCTCTGATGGCACGTGAGCCATTGCCCCAGTTCAGCTTTGCTGTGTATGCACTGGCCAGCTGGTTTTTGGGTCTCTGCTGCTCATGCCTGAGGAGCAGGGGGCGTGCAGGGTTCCGCATGCGCATGCACGGTGGGGGGAGGGCATGTGCGGGGAGGCTGTGCACGCATGCACGGGGACTAGGGGGTGTGCAACAGTAGTGGGTTTCAAATTTTTTTACTACTGGTTTTGTGGGTGTGGCTTGGTGGGCGTGGCATGGCTTGGTGGGCCTGGCTTGGCTTGGTGGGCCTGGCAGCGGAAGGATACTGTAAAATCTCCATTATCACCCCACTCCAGGGGAAGGATACTGTAAAATCTCTATTCCTTCTCCACTCCAGGGGAAGGTTACTGCAAAATCCCCATTTCCTCCCAATCAGCTGGGACTCAGGAGGTAGAGAAGAGATGGAGGCGGGGACAGTCAGAGGTGGTATTTACCGGTTCTCAGAACTACTCAAAATTTCCGCTTCCGGTTCTCCAGAATTGGTCAGAACCTGCTGAAACCCAGGGGGCACACCCACATGCATGGGGGTGGGGCACATACTCGGGGGCTGCACACGCATTGCATTTGGGGGGGGTCAGGCATGCACACGAGCATTTGTCGGCACACGCACACTCTTTGGGCCTTCTGTCCGGAAAAGATTAGCCATCACTGACCTATAGGGATGTTGTTCCTCAGGCAGCATTTACAAATTTACTCTGGCAATCCAGAATATCCAGGAATTGGGGTGGAATCTATTTACCCCAATGTTCCTTTGCCTCCAAATGTATTTTATGGATCATGGTGAGATTGTTGATCCCACTTGGTCCAAGGTTAGCCAATTGCATCAGATCTTTGCCTGAAGAGCAAATTTCCTCAGTTCTATCTTTCTTTACCCAGGAATTCAATAAACAGCTACACAAATAAGATTTGCTAGGGGGGGAATTATCCTGGACCACAGAGAAGAAAATACCTGTTTCGCATCCATTCAAAATAAATTGCTTCTTTTTTCAGAGTGCAGTTAGAATCGGAGAAGAAAGAGAGAGGTGGGGGGAAGAGGGAGACAGGCGTTTTCTGTTCTTGTCAGATATGGTTTTTCACCTTTTATTCATGGTTAAAATATTAATTATTTGTTCATGGGAGAATTTCAGCACTGCGAGATCTCGATGGCTTTGATAGGTCTTACAATTGATGTGCACAATCGTATTTTATAAAGTAGCAATTACCAGTGTACTCCTGTTATTTATGTTTATCATATTATGTAGATCTGTGATACTCACTTTAGATAATGTTCATGCATTATACTGTTCATCTGACTGCAATCCACGGTTTTTCTGAGAAGCATACAAATCAGCTAATTCATTTTGTACAACATAACATAAAGCCAATGCTGAAATAGCGCAGGAGTTAAATTCTTAATGCTACATTAGTCAAATCACATAATAATAACAAAAATAATTATAAATGTCAACACCTAAAAGCACAAAAATAAAGCAACTAGCATCGGGTGTTGGCTTAGCAGTAAAAAATGTTCTGAGACAATACAGTTCTCTGGAGTCCATAATAAAAGTCCCAGTTGGCTTGGGATTAATTCATTATTTATTTATTATTCCAATTTCTATGGCCACCATCTCAGATAAATGAGTATAGATGGCTAACAACAGTTAAGAGCTATCTGCCCAGCTACCATTTTAGAATGGTGGGGAGGGAGAAAGGAGGAGAGAGTAGGAGGCAGGGAAGAGAGAAGAGGGGTAGAAGAGGGAGAAGAGGAAGGAAGAGGGGTAGACGAGGGAGAAGGAAGGTTTAGGGTGGAGGGAGGAGAGGATGTAGATAAGAGAAGGGGAGGAAGGTCTGGAAAGTAGAATAAGGTAGAAGAGGGAAGAGAGTTAAAAGGAGGGGGTGGTGACTGGGCAGGCCCGACTAATTGTATATGACTGTACATTGGATGAGTTGTTAGATATGAATGTAAAAATAAAACTTTTTTATATAAAAAAGAGCTATTTAAAAACAACACAACGGATATAAAAATCATATATATGCAATTCAGTGGTGAAATGCAATTTTTTTTTGCTACAGGTTCTGTGGGCGTGGCTTGGTGGGGGTCATGTGACTGGGTGGGCATGGCCAACTTTTTTTTTACTTTTTAAAGCATTTTTTACTACCTATTCACCCAAACTGCTTTAAAAAAGTTAAAAAAAGAGGTTCCCAAGATCACAGCTGTGCCGCGCAATCGTCAGAACTTTTTTTTACTTTTTTAAAGCATTTTTTTACTACAAGTTCGGGAGAATAGGGGCCACCTTTGGTGAGAAGGTAACAATGTTTCATGTGCCTTTGGCACTTAGTCGTGCTGGCCACATGACCATGAAGACGTCTTCGGACAGCGCTGACTCTTCGGCTTTGAAACAGAGATGAGCACCGCCCTCTAGAGTCGGGAACGACTAGCACATATGTGTGAGGGGAACCTTTACCTTTATCTTTATTAACCTCTAAGCCTCTAAGCCTCTATTAGAGCCTCTTATTAGCCTCTAAGCCACGGGCTCTCCTCGCTTTGTCAGATATACCGGGTGAAAGATTAAGTGTTGTTTTTTTTAATCAGGGCAACCTGGTCTACCCAAATATGGGATGGAGCATATTGCTTTCAGCTTCAATTCAGGAATTCTTTATCGGTAAATATAAATTCTCCAAAACTAGTTGCTTTTGTTTGCTTTGTCCATATTTTCTGTGACTATTTAAGTCATTTGATGTCACGACTTAAATTATAAGAAAGGAAAATGCTCTGGAAACCAAGGAAAAACCGGATACCCAGAATTTAACCAGGAAGAAGCTGGAGGAAATACAAACATCCTAATTTGAATAATCAAATTTAAATCCCAGGGGCAGCGCACAAATGATTTAGAAAGCAAAACAATCTGACGGAGAGGCGATGGCTAACAAAGCAGAAATTAATCCAAAATAATGCATCTGAGTGCTGAGGAAACGTCAGTCGGGGGAAAAAACCCAAGACGATTTTGATTAAAGCGGGAGAAACAAACGAGCTAACTGTGCTTGGAGTTGATAATAAGCGACATTAGAAGGCATATTGTACGGTTATACACGAGAAGAATGACACTGATACAGAAGTAATTGGAGAAATTAGTTGCCTGACATCTGTGAGAAAGCATCGCCTCCAATAATGTTAAATGCACAATCAATCAACCAGAGTCTACGGCCCTTCTTGTGGGAAGGATAACGTAAGAACCAAATCCGTGGCAAATTCTTTCCAATGGAGTCTAGAAACAATCGAAGCCATCTATTTATAACAATTGGAACAAAGTTATCCAAGAAAATATACTGTTTGCCAAGGAATGACATGAGGGTCAGTCCTCCACTTGATTATAAGTCCTGGGTCGAGGGTTGTGATCCAGAAGCTGCTGGGTTATGGTGTATTGGATTTTCTACTAATGAGACATCATCAACCGCAGCAAAATACTGTTGTGTTCTTTGCTCATCAGATTGGGACAGTCAGGAGACTGAATAAATATTTGGTAAAGAAAAAAAAAACACTTTTCTAACCTTCTGATCTCCTTAGAATCTGGAGGACAGATCTTATGTCTCTCTTCCTAGCCTGAGATATCTGGGGAAGTGCAGATTGCAAAGCTTGAACATTTATGGAGGGAGGGGGTCCATCCCTGAAGAATGTATTTCTGAATGGTTGTAAGAATATTTATTTATTCTATTTAGCATATGGCACAGTGGTGAAATCTGAACCGGTTTGCTACCGGTTTGCTGGCTGCACATGCACACTGTGCGCCAAATGTGTGCTGTGCGTGCACGCATGTGAGGTGCGTGCCAAACATGCACTGCATGCGCAGTGCATACCAAATACATGCTGCACACATATGCAGTATGCCCCAAAAGGAGGCTTGGGAAGGTAAATAGAACAGCGAGGGGGTGGATCAGCTATGCCGCACGATTTAGCTTCACTAGAAAGCAGGATTTCCTTCTTTCTAGCAAAGCTAAACCATGCAGCATAGCTGATCATCAGAAATATCGGTTTGGAGGAACCCGTAGCTTTTTTTAACTACCGGTTCAACTGAACAGGTAGTTTTTATCACTACCGGTTTGTCCGAACTGGAGTGAACCGGTAGCATTTCACCCCTGATGTGACATCTACAGAGGTCATGCAATCTCCGATACACCACACTAATAAAACACATTATGCATATAAAGAGAGAATCCGAATCAGAACCAGAATAAAGCTGGAAGGTACCTTGGAGGTCTTCTAGTCCAGCCCCCTGTTCAAGCAGGAGATCCTATACCATTTCAGACAAGTGACTGCCCCTCTTCTTTAAAAAAAATCCAGTGATGAAGCACCCACAACTTCTGAAGGCAAAGCCGTTCCACTGTTTAATTGTTCTCACTGTTAGGAAGCTTCTCATTAATTCCAGGTTGCTTCTCTCCTTGATTAGTTTCAAACCATTGTTTCTTGTTGATGGCTCAGCAGTTAAAAATGCTGGGAAGTTAATAGCCCAGGTTCAAGACCCAAGCTCCATGCAATGGGGTGAACTCCTGTTCTTTGCTGCAACTCCTGTCCACCTAGCAGTTTGAAAGCATGTAAATGCAAGTAGATTAATAGGTACCACTCAGGGTGAAATCTAAATTTTTTTGCTACCTGTTCTGTGGGTGTGGCTTGGTGGGTGGGTGTGTCCTGTGACTGAGTGGGCGTGGCCAACTCAATGTCACTCACACCTATGCCCACTCAGTCACACACACCCCACCAAGCCACGCCCACAGAAACCAGTAGGGAAAAAAAAATAATTTCTATTCTGCCTTTCCCCTTTCCCTCGCCACCTGTTCTCCCTTCACCTAGGCCCTGGAGCCGCCACCTGCCTCAACAGGGTCGGGGAATGCACCATTCCCCAACTCCGGCCTTTCCCCAGAGCTGCCACCCACTCACTTCCTGCTCACCGCCTGCTCGCCCTTCGCCTTTGGTCAGGGGCCGGAGCCCAGGGATGCCCCATTCCCTGAAGCCCCGGAGTCACCCCCTGCTCGCCGCCCCCTCAACCGGGTTGGGGAATGCACCATTCCCTGACACCAGCCTTGTCCCGGAGCCACCGCCCGCTCTTCCTTCATCACGCGGCATATACTTACTTTCCTCCAGCAGCTGGCTGCCAGGAAAGGCAAGCGTCCAAAAGTTACCAGAGTTGCTCTCCTTGAATATGCCTCCTTGTTCTATGCACCGGCTGCACAAGCCCCCACCCAACCTGCCGCTGATAAATAAATGAAATAAACGGTGTGCGATTGTGCAGTCGGTGCATGGAACAAGCAGCAATGGTGGAGGCATATTCAAGGGGAAGAACTCCAGTAACTTTTGGACGCTTTATTTATTTATTTATTTATTTATTTGATTTTTATACCGCCCTTCTCCCGAAGGACTCAGGGCGGTGTACAGGCAAAAATAAAACAATACAATATACAGATTAAAATACCATTTAAAAAACTTATTTAAATTAGCCTGAGATTAAAAATTTCCATACTAAAAAACCCCATTTAAAATTAATAAAATTTCCCCTTAAAACTAATTTAAGCCAGCCCCGCGCGGATAAAGAGATGTGTTTTTAGTTCGCGACGAAATATCCGAAGGTCAGGTATTTGACGTAGACCCGGGGGAAGCTCATTCCAGAGTGTGGGCGCCCCCACAGAGAAGGCCCTTCCCCTGGGGGCCGCCAGCCGGCATTGCTTGCCTTTCCTGGCAGCCAGCCACTGGAAGAAAGTAAGTATACGCTGCGTGGCGAAGGAAGAGCGGGCGGCGGCTCCGGGAAAAGTCTGGTGTCGGGGAATGGTGCATTCCCCGGCCCGGTTGAGGCAGGCGGCAAGCAGGGGGTGGCTCTGGGGTCTCAGGGAATGAGGTATCTCTGGGCCCTGGTGGCAAGTGGGCAGCAAGTGGGGAAAGGAAGAGCGGGTGGCGGCTCCGAGGAAAGGCCAGAGTCAGGGAATGGTGCATTCTCTGACCTGGTTGGGGCAGGTGGTGGCTCCAGGGCCTCGGGGAATGGCCCCGGCCCCTGACCTAAGGGCGAGCAGGTGGCGAGCTGCCTTCCCGGTGTTCCGGTGTCCATCTTGCGAAGGCTGGACTGCAGGCCGTGGAGTGGTTCGGGGGCAGGGCCAGCCAGCGATTGCTACTGGATCGGCAAACCAGAACCAATCTCTGCTACCTACTCACCCAATCCGGTCCTATCCGGTAGCATTTCACCCCTGGTACCACTTCGATGGGAAGGTAACAGCATATTGTACGCCTTTGGCATATAGCCATGCTGGCCACATAACCATGGAAAAATGTCTTTGGATAATGTTGGCTCAATGGGGATGAGCCAACACTCTGCCCCACAGTCAGACATGACTGGGCAGGGAAACCCTTCCCTTTATTTTTTTACATACAAACATAAATATAATTTTATATAAGGCATTAGATATATATATTCCCACAACCCCAGACACTTTTTAAAAATTAATAGCAGTGACGGCACCTTAATTCATGTGACCAGTTTGGTTTCTTTTTGGTGTTACGAAGTGGTCAGTTGTTCTCCACTTGCATTTGTGGCTGGGGTTATAGAGACAATGTCACTTCCATTGGTCAGCTGCAGGGTAGAAGACAGCCTGCCCTACAATCCTCTTCAAACCATCTGCGTGGCTGATGAAGGCCAACAATCATCTTCCACTGCCCAAATGGGAGTTGAAATTGGGAGAAAAAATAAAGGAACTTTGACACTATATATCCATGGTGGTGAACCTATGGAACACGTGCCAGAGGTGACATGCAGAGCCCTCTCTGCTCGCACTCGTACCGTTGCCCCAGCTCATATCTCCGTGGCGTTTCTTTCATGAGCTTCTGTTTCCCTGCAAATGGCAAAACAGAAGCTCACGAGAGAAAAAAAATCTTACCCCTTGCCGCGCTGCTGGTGTTGGGACACCCTGTCTCCCACCGGCCAGCTGGTCTTTGGGTCTCTGCTGCGCATGCGTGCATGTCCGTGTGCATTTCTGTGTGCATGTCCATGCAGGTGTGTACATCCACACATCTGTGCATGCATGTGTCCATGCATGTCCGTGCATGCATGCACACCTTTCTGTTTGGGCATGTGCACGAGTGCAGTTTGGGCACTTGGTGTCTAAAAGGTTCATCATCACTCTATATTGATAGCAGCAAGATTATTGTATGCACAAAAATGGAAGAACACTTCGATTCCCACAGTGGATGAATGGTTGCAGAAGCTGATGGAGCTGGCAGAAATGGCAAAATTGACTACTTTAATTAAAGAAAAGAGTAGAAGTACCTTTGTTTCCACATAGAGACCAGGGGTGAAATGCTCCCGGTTCAGACCGGATCATCCAATCTGGTAGCGATGGCGACGGATGGTTCGGAGAATTCGGAAGCAAATATCCCTGCCCGCCTCCCATGTCCAGCTGAGCTCTGTGATCATCAGAGGTTTTTTTTTTTCTTTTAAAAGCATTTTTTCGGCCGCAGAGGTTGTAAAAAAATGCTTTTAAAAGGCTCTGAGGATCCCAGCGGAGTTGCCTGATCGTCAGAGGTGTTTTTTTCTTTTAAAGGCAAAAAAAATGCTTTTAAAAGAAAACAAAAGCCTCTGACGATCAGGCAACTCAGCTGGAATTGTCAGAGCCTTTAAAAGCATTTTCAGCCGAAGAGATTGTAGAAAAAGATGCTTTTAAAAGTTTTTTTTAAAAAAGTTGGCCACGCCCACCCAGTCACATTACCCCCCCCAAGCCACACCCACAGAACCAGTAGTAACAAATTTTACATTTCACCACTGATAGAGACCATTTCTGGATTTTGCGCTTGAGGTGGGGGGGAAAAAAACAACTTTGATTTTGGGTTTTACTGATTAGATTGATAGATCCTTATAGAAATGGCCAGTTGGCGGCTCAACAGACTAAGCAGTCTGTTATTAACAGCAGCTGTTTGCAATTACTGCAAGTTCAAGTCCCACCAGGCCCAAGATTGACTCAGCCTTTATAAGGTAGGTAAAATGAGGACCCAGATTGTTGGGTGGGCAATAAGTTGAAATTTTTAAGAAAATGTTGGATAACCATCTGACTGAGATGGTGTAGGGTTTCCTGCCTGGGCAGGGGGTTGGACTAGAAGGCCTCCAAGGTCCCTTCCAACTCTGATGTTATGTTATGTTATGTTATGTTATGACTTTGTATATAATATACAAATGGATGAAGACTATTGCTTAACACTGTGTAAGCCGCCCTGAGTCTTCGGAGAAGGGCGGGATATAAATGCAAAAAAAAAAAAGTTTATGTCCCTATGAAAAACCAAAAAGTTTGACGGTTTGACGGTTATGCTTTATTTTACTGCAACAGAGGGAGTCGGAAGTCAACACTTCTTTTTTCTTTTTCCCAACTCTTCCTCATTTCTCTCCCCTCCTTCCCCACCCCACCCCCCACCGCTTTCTTATTTACTTTTGTATTTTGTATCCAGGGGTGGGATTGAAAAATTTCAGCAACCGGTTCTCTGCCCAGTTGCTGGGTGGGCGTGGCCATGATGGGAGTGGCCTACTCAGCCTTCTGCACCACAGTGTGGGAGGATCATTTTCACCTTCCCCAGGCTCTGGAGGCTTTCCTTGAGCCTCCGAGAGGACAAAAATGGACTTCTTATAGGCCTGTTTTTTGTCCTCCCAGAGCATCCATGCGGGCCCTGCATATACCTGGCATCCAAAACAGGCTGTGTGGAGACTCCTGGGGGGTGGACGGGGGGTGGGTGGGTGAGTGGGGTCAGCCAGTCCTTGCAGCTACGGTTCGGCAAACCAGATTAAAATTAACATCCGGTTTGCCCGAACTAGTCCAAACCAGTTGAATCCCACCCCTGTCTCTCAGCTAGCTCAGCCACAGTTGTGTCAGACGCCATGAGAAGAAACAAACCAACTTGGTTTTCTTTCCAATAGTGACTTTGTTTATTGGGTCTGCTAAAACTGGGTCTCAGTGAAAGTTGAGGTCTCTCTGTATAAAGTCAGTGCTGAGAGCTTCTGCCTCTCAGCCCCTTTTTAACATCCTGCGTTGCTCATGCTCCACTCCATGGCTGAACTGCTCCATTGATTGGATGCCCGGCCGCTCTCTCCCTCCTCGTCTGACAGCCTCAGCTGCCACATCATCTACTAAATCCCAGAACTAAAGCAGCTCTTTGTAATGCCTGGCCCTCATCTCCCTCTATCCCGGCCACCAGTGTGCTGATTCTTTTCCCATTCTTGCCAAACACAGATCCCTGCAGCCCTCAAACAAGTCTTTGATTAGGGGCTGCTCCCATGATCCGGATTCCTGTAGCATCATGTGTCAAGCCGGAGCTGGGCTCGACATCCTGTCTGTATTTTATTTTATCTTATAACTCAATAAAATGCTAATACAGGCAGTTCATATTTGTGATAAAATGGGTTGAAGAAAGAAAAGGAAATTCTCTCCTCTTTTCTAGGCATTTGTTTGTCTCCCCTAGCTACTCAGCGAGGAGACAGAAGGCCTCCAATTTTCTGCAGAATGTTTTTTGTCTCAAACCTGAACAGAAATCCATTCGAGGAGCCCTTAAGGGAAGGTGAACTTGGACCACGCTGCTGCCTTGGACACCACGATGCTTGGAAGGTCTCTTGGCTTCATCAGCAATTCTGTCTCTTTTCCAAAGAGATGGAAATTCTGTTTTGCAAGCTGTGTAAGTCATTCCTGAACTGCTCTAAGCGATTGCTTAAGTCTGAAGCATTTACATATGTCAGCCCACAGATCTACAACTCATTCTGGAGGGCCTTCTCATCACAGGAGCAGCAACAATTGAAAAAGATAGTTGAATTCTCCGTTCCATTGTTTGCACTTGCAGCTTCTTCCCACACATGCACGTCATTATTCAGCCTTTTCAGAATAGTCACTATTTATTATTCTAAGAGAGAAAGCACTAGATATAGTTGGAGTGCACACCAGGAAAATGCTCAGCTTTTGGGTAAAGGAGGCAATTAACGTCTTGGATCATCTGGAAAACCTATTACAGGTAGTCCTCGTCTTACAACAGTTCATTTAGTGGCCATTCGAAGTTACAACGGCACCAGTGGTGGGATTCAAATAATTTAAGAACCGGTTCTCTGTACTAATGATCAGCTGGATAGGCATGGCTCGGTGGTCATGTGACCGTGTGGGCATGGCCAACTCAACGTCACTCACGTTGATGGGCTTTTTGCCTTAGCTGTTACAATGTATTAAGGGTTAACCAGAGAGGCAGTTTCTGTAAGCAGGGCAATAAAGATGAGGCTAGAAACACCACCAGAATGTTTCCTTCCTGCCTTCCTTACAGGATTAGCTTTCTTACAGTATTAAGATTTCTTTCAACAAACGGTTCTACAAACTGTTAACAACCGGTTCTTCCAAATAGGTGCGAACCAGCTGAATCCCACCACTGAACGGCACTGAAAAAAGTCACTCAGGGCCATTTTTCACACTTATGACCATTGATGCATCCTCATGGTCATGTGATCAAAATTTGGATGCTTGGCACCTGGTTCATGTTTACGATGGTTGACATGTTCCAGGATCATGGGATCCCCTTTTCCAAGTCTAGAAAATTAGCACCCACTAGGAGTGGTATTCACTTACCTTTCTCTACCGTTTCGCAAATGCAAATGTGTCACCTCTGCGCATGCGCAGAGCATCAAAAATGGGAAGTGACCAAAAAGTGAGAAATTACTATTGCAAGATGAAATTATTAAGAAAATAATGGAATGTGCAGAAACGAGTAAATTGACATTTGAAATTAGAGAACAGGAAGATAAGGTATACTATATACTATAAGGTATAAAATATTCTAGTCATTTTATCAATGGCTAGCAGGGAAAATATGCTAAAAAAGATTTGAGAGAGTTTTTTAGAAGGAAAGAATTTTTGAATGATACAATTGATTTTAGATGATGCAATAAATGATGTAATAAGATAAAATATTAATTTAGAATGATTTATATGAAATGAGAGAATAAAATACTATAAATTAAAAGAACAAGTGATTAAAATATTTGGATATATATTAGATTGACAAAATGTAAGATTAGATGAATTAATGATATGTACATGTTGAAAATGCACAAAAGATTTGTAATCAACCTACCGACACACTGCATTTGATTGAAGATGTTTTTATGTTTGTTTGTATTAAAAAATTAAAATTAAAATTAAAAAATGGGACGTGATGACGTTCAGGCCGGTGGGTGGAGACTCCTGCTGTGACCACTACCAGTTTGCCTGAATCAGATAGAACCGGCTGAATACCACCACTGGCACCCACCCCTCGCCTAGGAGAATGAAATATTTTAGGAAATATTAAACAGGAAGACTATTATATTTCCCTAAAGGAGGAATAGAGAAACATGCTTTTAGAGACAGAAAGCAGCCCCCACCTTTCTTAATAGCCCTCAGCAGTTGTCAGCACTTAAGTAAGCACTTAAGGGCCTCTGGTGGCTCAACAGACTAATGCAGTCTGTTATTAACACAGCTGCTTGCAATTACTGCAAGTTCAAGTCCCACCAGGCCCAAGGTTGACTCAGCCTTCCATCCTTTATAAGGTAGGTAAAATGAGGACCCAGATTATTGGGGGCAATAAAAGTTGACTTTGTATATAATATACAAATGGATGAGACTATTGCTTAACACAATGTAAGCTGCCTTGAGTCTTCGGAGAAGGGCGGGATATAAATTCAAATAAAAAAAAAAGAGATAAAGAGCTTATTGAGAACTAAATAGCTATATTCATAAGCAAATACTTTCACCCAAGAGCCAAAACAGGACGAAAGCCATTAAGCCACAATAGGAATGACTGCATCACCCTCAGAAATGTCAACCAACTTTAGCTCGGACAAACACCTAGGTTTTGTACTTTGCCTATAGAGTCAGCTATGACCCCTCCATGTCCCCATGGGAGTCTGACAACAACCAATAGAATACATGTTCTTGCATAGGAACAGGAAGCTCAAGTGCAAAGCCCAGAGAAGGTATAACACCCCCCCCACTCTCAACTCCATGTGGTCAGCTGCACCACAACCACAACCACATAGTTCTGTTCATCAATAAATGGACCCTCTTTCCAATCAGCCTCCAGCCTCCATTTTGTCTCCAGTGCCTTTCTCCCAGCTTCGAACTGAACCAGATGGATATTTCTTCCCACATGACCTACTGACAAGCCAAGTCAATGGGGAAGCCAGATTCGCTTAACGACCGTGCTACTGAATTAAGAACAGCAGTGGTTCACTTAACAACTGTGGCAAGAAAGGCTGAAAACTCACTTAACAAATGTTTCACTTAGCAACAGAAATGTTGGACTCAGTTGTAGTCATAAATCAAGGACTACCTGTAGTGAGAAGCTTCCAGTGATGGGATTCAAATAATTTAACAACCGGTTCTATGCCATAATGATTTCTTCCAACCACCAGTTCACCAAACTGCTCAGAAAGTTAACAACCGGTTCTCCCGAAGTGGTGTGAACTGGCTGAATCCCATCACTGGAAGCTTCCATAGTGAAAGGATAGATAGTAGACTATCCCAGGATGTTACGCATTGATGTTTTCATCTTAAGGAGAGAGGCAATTTACTAGATTATAAGTATCAGCACAAATTTAGACAGGCAGCCAATTGTGGATCCAAATGAAGGTGCTTTCTCCACTCCATCACAGTTTGAAGGCCACATTCTTGTTCAAGTAGCCCTTTGTGTACATCTTGTTTATTCAGTAGTGGCCAAAATTGTGGAAACCTTTTGGGAAAAGTGTATTTTTGATGTTTGATAGCTAATAGCACCACTTTTTTTGGAGTGTCAAGATAATCATATTCCACTGCTGGAATGGCCTGGGAATAGCCCAGACCTTAATCCAATTGAAAATCTATGGAGCCGACTAAAGAAACTTGTTAGTCAGAAGTGACCCAGCAATAAAACCCAGTTAATAGAAGCAATCATTCAATCTTGGTTTCACATTGTAACAGCTGCAGAACTAAAAGACTGGGTTCACTCCATGGGAAGACATTGTAAGGCCATTATTCATGCTAAAGTTTACCCAACTAAGTATTAACTGACATGGTGATAATTTTTGTATCTCTCGTTTTTTCTATGTGTTTCACTTTTCTCCTTTATACTGTAACTGCTATTCTAATAGCAAATCCTTCATAAAAGTGATTTCATTACATTCTTGATTAAATTATCTTTCCATTAATATATAATTTTATGGTACTAATCCAAAAAAAAAGTGGTGTTATTAGTTAGTTTTAGAAAATACACTTTTCCCAACAGGGTTCCACAATTTTGGCCACTACTGTAGACACAAAGATCTTGGCCAGACCATGAAATTTTAACCATGCAGTAATATTTACAACCAAACGCAGATAACACCATATATTTTACCCTGCTATCTGTCCATAATGAAGCTTTCTTGGGCAAAACAAGTGCAGATATCTTATCTTCACTGGGTAACTTCTACTTGCATTTGCCAAACAGAACAGAAAAAAAGATTAGGGCAAATGCTGAGCAAATGCTTATCTCTATTACCTTACAATGAGATTAACGTTCTTATTAAAAGAGGTTTTTCCACAGAATAAAAACAATACTAATAAGTTAAAGATAAGGAGAAGAGAGAAAAGTAATAGACAAAAGAAATAAAAAGAGACAGAAAAAGAAAGGAAAAAGAAAAAGCAATAACGAAATGGCTTCTGATGTTCTTAACAACGGTTATAAGTATATTTCAATTTTATCCTCTCTCCCTCTCTCTCTAAGAGTACATTAAAGATTCCTTCTTTCCCTTTTTAATGATCAAATCCATAAAACATCACTTTATTATTTTCCCTTTTTAAGCCAAAAAAAAAAAAAATCCATAACAGGTTTCCAGTGACCACTACATGACTAGACTACATGCTATAAAAATGGACTTCCATCATCGAATGTTGGTCCTGTTGTGGCCTGTTGACTGCCAGCAGAGCTAGAAGTAGAGTCAGATGAGGAGGAGGTTGAGTGGGAGTCTGGGCCGGCCTTTTGAAGCAGAATGAGAGGCAAATGCAGAGTCTGTCTGCCTCCAGGTGGAGAGGCGGCTGTCTTCAGGGCCTGAGCTCAGTGAGGGGGAGGAACAGATGGGGCCCATCCCACATGCACGCATGTGTTGAGAGGAGAGGAGAGCAACAGAAAGCAATAAGCTGGCTCTCAGGGAAAAGAAGTTGTAGATGCTAGCCAGCCCCTCCCTGGCTGGGAAATAAACAGTAGGGGTTTGGGAGTGGCTTGTAGTCGCAGATAACGGTTCCTTTTCCAGTGTACATCAATCAAGTCGCATTCCTTTGCCAGAACCAGGTTTTTTGAGATGAATTGCTCTGTATTTGAGGTGCCAACTGAGTCTCCCTGCTGGGAATTGATAGGTAGTGGATTTGCCTCAGCTGCTGTGAACAGGAACTGTTTCTGCTTGGCTAAACCATGAAAGGATTTTTTTATCTTGCGTTCTCATGTGAACAGAGACTGTTTGTGCCCTGTTTCAGAAGGGGAAAAGACGTTAATTTGTGACTAACTATTTTTGGTTTTGTCTATCCACCATGAATAAAGAGTATTTTACTTGTGAGTAAGTGGTTTCTCATTGCTTGCGAAGGCTGGGTCAGAAAAAGGTCCATGGGAAATTGCAACACTTAACATGAGCTTTGGAGATGGCAGGAACCTCTTCTAATTAATGTAGCCACCACTTTCTATACCGTATGTATAGAATCAGTTACGACATTGCACAGAGCTTTTCTGAACCTTTCAACCTCATTTAATTCAGGGTATCCTTCAAACTGTGCTTCTTCAGCAATCCCTGTTCATTACACACATTTTAATTTTAACAGAAGAACACTGACACTGACCTCCCTTAAACGCCGCTGAAGATGTTACCTAGCCTGGTAATGAAATGTTTGGAAACCAACCCCCAAGCTCGGAGAATGTACCTTCCCCCTCGCGCATTTTAATTTCATCCTTCTCTTCTGCAAAATCTGCTCCCTATTTACTTCACTTGTACAAAATAGAGATATAATTCCAAAACAGTTTCGCTGGAATCAACAAAGCTTTTTTTATGTCGGAGGATGTTCCTAGCAAACTGTTGTGACCCTGGCCCAAGTAGGTAGTATGGAACTCAAGTCAGTTTAAAAACAGACAAACTTTATTAGAACAGCTGAAAATTAATTCATTCTCAGCGTAGTCCAAACTAAATCAAAGCAAATTCCTCCCAACACAATTCCTCAGTCTTATCACCAATCTTGGTCTTAATTAGGCCAAAGAACATTTTTTGGCAAAAGTTCAAAAGCAGAAGACGCCGATAAGAAACAAATGCAGCAAGACAAAGCTATCAACCTTGTTTTCCGGCAAAGAGCCCAAACGCCATTGCTGGTCTTTTAAGCCTTATGGGAGGAGCCAATCATCTCTTGGCCCTACTCCTGAGTCATCCTCTTTGCTTTAGCTGCTCTTGCCTTCTGGCAGCTCTTCTCATGAGTGCATTAGGAACAGGCTCCTCCTGTTCCTCTGCCTTACTACTGTCAGCCTCTGGAGGCTCTGGAGTCTGCACATCATTCCCCAATGGCCCTGGCCCCACCTCTGCATCTGACGCAGAGCCCTCATCCTGGCCTTCCCCAGCCTCCAGGACTGGCCCATATTCTTTCTCAGTCTCATTGCTGTTTGACTCCATTGCCAGCTCCACAGGCTGCTGGTGGACCACAACACAAACTGAGCTTCTGAGGTAAGCAAGGGTCTGGTTGAGAATGAGAAATCTTACACAAGAGAGGGATGCAACAAGTCACCGATGATCGAGCTAAGTGTAACCAACCCTCTTCATACTATACATAAATGATCTCTCTGACCTTATCTCAAGTTATTGTGTTCTCTTTGCTGACGATGTCAAACTATTTAACACCACCAACAATACTTCTACCCTTCAAAAAGACCTTGACTTTGTATCCAATTGGTCTAAAACTTGGCAACTCCAAATCTCAACCAGTAAATGCTAAGTCTTACATATTGGAAAAAAGAACCCAAACACTACGTACAAGCTTGATGGACATTACTTTACAGATGACCCCCACCCTGTTAAAGACTTTGGAGTTTACATATCAAATGATCTAAGTGCCAAAGCCCACTGCAATTACATAGCAAAAAAGGCTCTAAGAGTTGTAAACCTAATTTTGCGTAGCTTTTTTTCCAAAAACTCTACACAAATAACCAGAGCATACAAAACATTTGCTAGACCTATTCTTGAATACAGCTCACCTGTCTGGAACCCACACCACATCTCTGACATTAATACAATTGAACATGTCCAGAAATATTTTACAAGAAGAGCTCTCCGCTCCTCTGAAAACAACAAAATACCTTATCCCACCAGACTTGAAATCCTGGGATTAGAAAACTTAGAACTCTGCCGACTCCGACAAGACCTGTGTTTAACACAGAGAATCATCTATTGCAATGTCCTTCCTGTTAAAGACTACTTCAGCTTCAGTCACAATAATACAAGATCAAACAATAGATTCAAACTTAATGTTAACTGCTTTAATCTTGATTGCAGAAAATATGACTTCTGTAACAGAGTTGTTAACGCTTGGAACGCACTACCTGACTCTGTGATCTCTTCTCAAAATCCCCAAAGCTTTAACCAAAAACTGTCTACTATTGACCTCACCCCATTCCTAAGAGGACTATAAGGGGCATGCATAAGAGCACAAAAGTGCCTACCGTTCCTGTCCTAATGTTTCCTTTCATTATATCAATTTAATACAATTATTACATACTTTTGCTCATATATTTGCTTATATGATATTTTGCTGATTTATGTTGATGCTTATGTATACTGTTGTGACAAAATAAAAAAATAAAAAATAGTGGCTCGTGAAGAAATGTAGAACACATTGTAAAGATGGTTTTTCAGGAGGCAGCTGGACTTTCTTGTTTTTCTTTTCTTTCTTGTTTCTCTTCTCATCCAAGAAGCTTCTTCAGTTCTGACTGGATGGTGGGGGTGGTTGCCTCCTGAAAAAGCACCTTTGGAACAACCGTGACCTGGATGACTGAGAGTCTCCATAGACGTTTAGCGATGCCCTTTGGGATGAACACCCTTGAATGGTGCAGGAGCATGAACCAATTTCCAGAAAAATTGCAGACTACAGAAACCATTTGCACTTCAGTTTGAGATGCAGACAACACAGACTCATCCCCAGCAGCCTGTTCCTGTGTTCAACAATGCAGGAAACATCTTGCAGCCAAGAAGGCTCCACACCCATTTGCGTTACTCAGGAGACCCTGTGGACACAGATAAACCTCCAAGTGGCTTCAAGAACTCTCTAAAAAGAATGCAAATGACCAATTGTCTGGAAGGAATATAAATCCTTCCATTCCCCACCATCCAGTCAGAACTGAAGAAGCTTCTTGGGTGAGAAGCTAAATGTCTACAAAGAAAAACAAGAACATCCAGTTGACTCCTGAAAAACCACTTTTGGGACACCATGACCTGGATGACTGAGAGATTTAGAAAAGATCTTGTGGAGGGGGAAGGGAACTATGAGAGGGAAGGGAAAGAGAGGCCTTCATACAAAATTTATTCAGTCCTGAGACTGAAGAAGAGCATGAGGAAAACAACAACAGCAACAACCTCAAAATCCAATGGAGTTTCCCTTGAGGGAAAAAAAACCTTGGTGTCAGGCCTGGAAACCATACTAGACTTTAGGGTTCCAGACGCTGCCACATTTTTCCCCTGAGGGGAAGAAGGGGGGCTGAGGAGTATGGTAACATTCTTCAAGCGGTCAAGGTCGGATGGTGTTCACATCTGCAGGAAGAGTGGCAAGAAGATATTCGAATGAACTGGGAGAAGGTGGGACCATGTGACCATCAAAGGGGTCAGGGGGGTGGGACTCTTGGGGTTTGTATAACTGGGAAAAGAATCCGGAAATTCAGTTTTGGAATTTCACTCATCGTGTGCCAGTTTCCTCATGCTAGTAAAAAACTCAGAAGCCATTGTTTTTCAGAGTTCTTTACTAGCATGAGGAAACTGGCACACGATGAGTGAAATTCCAAAACTGAATTTCCAGATTGTTTTCCCAGTTATACAAACCCCAAGAGTCCCACCCCCCTGACCCCTTTGATGGTCACATGGTCCCACATTCTCCCAGTTCATTCGAATATCTTCTTGCCACTCTTCCTGCAGATGTGAACACCATCCGACCTTGACCGCTTGAAGAATGTTACCATACCCCTCAGCCCCCCTTCTTCCCCTCAGGGGAAAAATGTGGCAGCGTCTGGAACCCTAAAGTCTAGTATGGTTTCCAGGCCTGACACTTGGCAGGTTTCAAGATTTTGTGATTCCAGCTGCCTGTAACCAAGATCACTCCAGGAATCCCTCCCATGCCAGTTTCTTGAACTTGTCTGCCTCGCAAGGGTGACCTCAGTCTCTTGAGCCTTGAGTCTCTTTCTCACCTTTCTTGCATTCTCCAGATGGAAATATTTTCAGCCAATCTCATTTAATGAAGAATAGGGGGCTCACAAGGAAAAAGGAGAGTTGCCCCAAACACATCTTCTGTCAAGAGAGAAATTCCCTGAGGGTGGGCTCCAGCACGCATCTGAAAGCTCAGAAGATTAAACTTCTGGTTCTGGTGACTGACCCAGATTGAATCCTGCCAAGGGGTGGGCTGCTGGGGGTTCGCAGGGGTTCGGGAAAACCTCTAGCTAAGATTCTGGGTAGTTTGGAGAACCCCCAAATCCCACTCCTGGCTGGCCCCAACCATCCCGCTCCTCCCCTCCTAGGAGTCCCCACGTGCCCCGTTTTGGATGCAGGTAAGTGCAGGGTGCACGCGGAGACTCAGGGAGGGCGATAAATGGGCCTACCGGAAGTTCAGGAAAGCCAGAAATGGGTCCATTTCCAGCCTCCAGAGGGCCTCTGGAGCTTGGGGAGGCTGTTTTCGCCCTCCTGAAGGTTTGAGGAAAGCCTCTGGAGGCCGGGAAGGGCAAAAATGCCCACCCACCCCCACCGTGGTGCCGGAGGCTGACTAGGCCATGCCCACCATGCCCACGCCCACACAGCAATCAGGCAGAGAATCCCTTGCTAAACATTTTGAACCCCACCCCTGATCCTGCCACATTATCTTGGGACATGTTTATCTACTTCATTCGTAAAAGATATTTTACTACGAACCAGGGGTGAAATCTAAAATTTTTTGCTACCTATTCTGTGGATGTGGCTTGGTTGGTGGGTGTGTCCTGTGACTGAGTGGGCGTGGCCAACTCAATGTCACTCACAGCCATGCCCACTCAGTTACAACCCCCCCCACCAAGCCACGCCCACAGAACCCAGTAGGGGAAAAAAAATAATTTCTATGTTGCCTTTTTCCTTTTTTGCGAGATGCCTGCAGCTGCAGCCTCTCTGCCCGCTTGCCACCCACTCGCACCTGTTCTCCCTTCACCTTCGGTCGGGGGCCGGGACCCAGGGATGCGCCATTCCCCTAGGCCCTGGAGCCGCCACCTGCCTCAATGGGGTCGGGGAATGCACCATTCCCCAACTCCAGCCTTTCTCCGGAGCTGCCACCCACTCACCACCCGCTCGCCGCCTGCTCGCCCTTCGCCTTTGGTCAGGGGCCGGAGCCCAGGGATGCCCCATTCCCTGAAGCCCCGGAGTCACCCCCTGCTCACCGCCTCCTCAACCGGGTCAGGGAATGCACCATTCCCTGACACCAGCCTTGTCCCGGAGCCGCCGCCCACTCTTCCTTCACCACGCGGCATATAATTTTCCTCCAGCGGCTGGCTGCCAGGAAAGGCAAGCATCCAAAAGTTACCAGAGTTGCTCTCCTTGAATATGCCGTCTTGTTCTATGCGCCGGCTGTGCAAGCCACACCCAACCTGCCACTGATAAATAAATGAAATAAATGGTGTGCACTTGCGCAGCCAGTGCATGGAACAAGCAGCAATGGCGGCGGCATATTCAAGGAGAGGGACTCCAGTAACTTTTGGATGCTTGCCTTTCCTGGCAGCCAGCCACTGGAGGAAAGTAAGTATACGCCGTGTGGTGAAGGAAGAGCGGGCGGCGGCTCTGGGACAAGGCTGGTGTCGGGGAATGGTGCATTCCCCGACCTGGTTGAGGCAGGCGGTGAGCAGGGGGTGGCTCTGGGGTCTCAGGGAAATGAGTATCCCTGGGCCCTGACCAAAGGTGAAGGTCGA
Organism: Ahaetulla prasina; assembly: GCF_028640845.1. NCBI lineage: Eukaryota > Metazoa > Chordata > Lepidosauria > Squamata > Colubridae > Ahaetulla > Ahaetulla prasina. The sequence goes on from NC_080543.1 coordinate 122,298,502, forward strand.
ACAGGCGGCGAGCGGGCAGCAAGTGGGCAAAGGAAGAGCGGGCGGCGGCTCCAGGGAAAGGCCGGAGTCTGGGAATGGTGCATTCCCTGATCTGGTTGGGGCAGGCGGCCCCAGCCCCTGACCTAAGGGCAAGCAGGTGGTGAGCTGCCTTCCCAGTGTTCCGGTGTCCATCTTGCGAAGGCTGGACTGCGGGCCGTGGACTGGTTCGGGGGCGTGGCCAGCCAGTGATTGCTACCGGATCGGCGAACCAGAACCAATCTCCGCTACCTACTCACCCCGGTCCGATCTGGTAGCATTTCACCCCTGTTACGAACCATATGTCACAAAGGAATCCCTTGATATTATGGAAAACTTTCAAAATCCGGGGCCCCAATTTGACAAAATTTCTTTAAAAAAAAATAAATAAGAATGACATCATGTGTCTTTAATAGCTAGAAAAGCTGTCGGAAAGTTGGACTTAAATCCTAACAGCATTTACGATCCCAAACAACTTGGGAGCTGATTTATGCCATAGTGTGATTATAGCATTATGACTGTTGATTACATTTTTATGGGATGATGTATCTTTGATTGCTGCATTATTGTGTATTGGTATATTGCTGCTTGGGGTTGAAACAATTGAATTAGCATAAAAGCCTTAACGAAATTAACGCAGGATGGACACCAGAGCTTAATTTAAACTAGGAAAAGGATGCACAGGTGGACTTTTAATTCAACAAGCTTGGTAAAAAGGGCGGATATTACTAGGTTTGGGCATTCATTTATTTTTCCTCTGTGCATTAGACCCACCACTTAATCTCTTGGCACCTATATCTGTCTCGGTTTATATATCTGACTCCTGAAAAGGCCAGTTCGAGTATGGGGAGGGAGAGAAAGAGAAAGAGACGTGAAAGATTCATTCATTTTTCCCCCTGCAATTTCCCTATTCTCCTTCTGCAAAAATATTTATGTCTTTTGTCCGACAGATTGATCATTTGGTTCCCAATGATTAAAATGGCATAGAAGCCCTCGTAATAATATCAATATTTTTATTTATGCTTTGGCTACCCACTCCTCCTCAAAATCTGCTTTGGAATTTGCACAGATTTTTTTGCCAACGCTGGTGTTTTTTCTAATGGGTTTGGAAAGATTTCTTCAGAACCTCTTGCACGGTTCTGCTTTAGATATCGGTGCAGTATCTACATTAACAATGAAAAAAAAAACCCAAAATTTTAAAATCACTATTTTTATCGCTTTTCTTTCAAAAAAAATAATAATACAGCGATAATGGGATAAACAGCTAGATGCACTTGTACGTTGGCTATAGTCTCTTAATTCAGGAGGCAATATAGTAATTAACATTTCTTATCTGAAGCTGGTTTATTGAGAATGTTATCTTAAAACACATTTGCTTGCTAGAGCACTTCATTATGAGAAAAGAGCTGCTATTAATGCTAATTCCTTTTGTTCCACTTGCCAGGACCAAATTCTATTTTTTTAATGGTATTATTATTATTATTTTGCTCCCCCAGAATTGCAAGACTCATTTTCCTAGCCTTCTGTCTTTCAGTCTGCAGCCTGGTTGATGACTCAATTACATTTTTGGCTTAATTTCCTTTTCATTTCGTCGCATTGCATTGCGTTTTAGATAATTCTTTCGTCTATCTTTAGGATAGCTAAAATTCTTCCCTGCTGAATATTTTCTACCTGGAATCTGTTTGGGGTTTTTTTTCTTCCCCCTGCTCTTATCTCATCATTCAGTTGGGCATTCAAATTACTCCCAGGGGATTCAGTGAGTCTTTTTGGTCTCGATTTGTTGGCATCGCCTTGATGCCTGGGGAAAAACAAGGCAAACAAGTGATTCTTAATATAGCATTGAACCTTTAATGGAATTCTCAATATGAAATCACATTTTGCTGGTGCTGTGATCCGTCAGCAGCCTACGGAGTGGGCAACAGAGTCGGACAGCGATGAGGCTGAGGTGAGGCCAGGGCCATCAGGAAGTGAGGCATGGACTCCAGAGCCTCCAGAGACTGATAGTAGTGAGGCAGAGGAACAGGAGGAGACTGTTCCTAATGCACGCATGAGAAGAGCTGCCAAAAGGCAAGATCAACTCAAGCAGAGAGGAAAACTCGGGAGTAGGGCCAAGAGATGATTGGCCCCTCCCATAAGGCTTAAAACAGACCAGCACTGGTGTTTCAGCTTGCCGGAAAACAACCTTGTAGCTGCGTCCTCTGCTTCGTGTATATCTTTGTTTTTGTGACTTCTGGACATTTGCCAGGAAGGGCCTTTGGCAGTTTGCCTAATTGGACTAAGGTTTATGAGATAACTGAGGAATTTGTGTTGGGAGACATTGGTTTTTCTTTGGGTTGAACGATGCTGGGAATGAAGTAATTCCCAGCTGTTCGAATAAAGTTTATTTTTCCACAGACTAAGTTTATTATTACCTACTTGGGCCTGGGTCACAACAGCTGGTGCGCATGCAGGATGTTGCAGTTCACCATCTTGGAAGTTACGTCTTCTGAGTAGGGCAATCAGGGCACAGTCCAGACAATGTTTTTTGTATCTTGAAAGCCACTGATTGCAGGTACCCTAATTCTACTCTCTGCTTGTTCTGCGGTCATCGGCCAGATCAAAGGAAAGAAAGGAGTAGGTGATGAAGGCCACCATTCCTTTGTGTCTTCTCTACTTGCTAGTTTTACAGAGCTACAACAAAGTTCTTGTTTCATTTTTCCAAATGAATATTCTTCCTTACTTCCAAGAAGCTCAGTTTTAAAATACATGTCCATGTCATATCTATAAAAATATGGGTGTTCTCCCCCTTTCTATGTAGCCAAAGATAAGTAAGTATGTGTATGTGTAAATTATCTGTCTGTATGGCTGTCTGTCCAACTATTATCTATCTATCTATCTATCTATCTATCTATCTATCTATCTATCTATCTATCTATCTATCCTATCCTATCCTATCCTATCCTATCCTATCCTATCCTATCCTATCCTATCCTCTATCCATCTCTCTCTCTCTGTGTTTCTCTCTGTCTCTATCTATCTATCTATCTATCTATCTATCTATCTATCTATCTATCTATCTATCTATCTATCTATCTATCTATCTATCTCTATTTCTATCTATTTATCTATCATCTATGTACTTTATTATCTATCTATCTATCTATCTATCTATCTATCTATCTATCTATCTATCTATCTATCTATCTATCTATGTCGTGTCCCACTCCTCCGCTGACAGCCGGGTCAGGGAAATCCGAATCAGGCTTGCCTCTGCAGCTCTGCCCAAAGTCCTAGCAAAGTCCTCAGAGCAGGCAGGAGACCAGAAAGTGACTTCAGCAAGATAAGTTCGACTTTGCCTGACTCAGAGACTGCCAGAAAGCAGATCCTTTATAAAGGCCATGGGGTGTGGCTCCATGACTCAGCACTCATTAAGGCCTGCCCCTCCCTTCCTTCTGTTGCCTCCGCCTATCCAGTCTTCTGATGCGAGGGTCACTCCAATCAGCAGCTGTTGGAAATAAACTTTCCTCAGGCTCACATGCTGTGGAGGAGGGGGAGGGGTCTAGCTGCTCCGTTTGCCTGGGCATGGAGCCAGGGCTGGGGCCGGGGGATGCTCCCTCCTCTGCAGCCTGCTTGGGCATGGAGCCAGGGCTGGGACTGGGAGGTGCCCCCTCCTCTTCAGCTTGTCTGGGCATGGAGCCAGGACTGGGGCTGGGAGGCATGTTCGGGAGCAGATAAGAAGGCCCCGGCTGCTGTGAGAGCGGGCAAGACACAATAATCTATCTATCTATCTCATCTGCCTATCATCTCTCTCTCCCTATGTCGCTCATTCTCTCTTTTTCTCTCTCTCATCTGTCTATCTGTATGGCTGCCTGCCTGCCTGCCTCTCTCTCTCTCTCTCTCTCTCTCTCTCTCTGATGGCTAACCTTCATGCCAGGAGGGGGATCGCACGTGTGTGTGTCCACACCCATAATACTATGTGCCTGACCCCGTGCATGTGCACCCAACGCCCAAATGTTCCCCCCGCTCCTGGCACGTGATGGCATGGTAGGCCCACTTTTTGTTCTCTCCAGCTTTCAGAACCTTTCTAGGAGTTTGGGGAGGGCGAAAATGGCTTTCTCCACCACCACCCCAAAGGTCCTCCAGAGGCGGAAAACGGCCCATTTGCCAACTTCCAGTGGGACTGGGCGGCCTGTTTTTTGCTCTCTCCAGCCTTCAGAGCCTTTCTAGGAGTCTGGGGAGGGTGAAAATGGCCTTCCCCACCCCCCATAGGCCCTCTGGAGGCCAGAAATTGTCCATTTGCCAACTTCTGGTGGGACCATATTGGCACATATGCACCAAGACAAATTCCTTGTGTGTCCAATCACACTTGGCCAATAAAAAATTCTATTCTATTCTATTCTATTCTATTCTATTCTATTCTATTCTATTCTATTCTATTCTATTCTACTCCATACCCTATTCTATTCTATTCAATGATTCTTGACTAATGTATCTTTTCTTTTATGTGCACTGAGAGCCTATCCACCAAAGACAAATTCCTTGTATGTCCAATCACACTTGGCCAATAAAAAATTCTATTCTATTCTATTCTATTCTATTCTATTCTATTCTATTCTATTCTATTCTATTCTATTCTATTCTATTCTATTCTATTCTACTCCATACCCTATTCTATTCTATTCTATGATTCTTGACTAATGTATCTTTTCTTTTATGTGCACTGAGAGCCTATGCACCAAAGACAAATTCCTTGTGTGTCCAATCACACTTGGCCAATAAAAAAATCTATTTTATTCTATTCTATTCTATTCTATTCTATTCTATTCTATTCTATTCTATTCTATTCTATTCTGTAATATTATTATCTTCAACTGTGCTAAAAAGAGTCAGAAGTCAACGCCTTACTTTTCTTTTTCTCCTTCTATCCCAATTATCTCCTTTTCCCTTTTTCCTCTCCTTTTCATTTTCTTTGTATTTTATATTCTGACAAACTAATAAGAAAATTAAACCTATTGTCAGAGGCCAGCATTGTCATACTCCACTCAGTATCAAGGATGCAGCTGTAGAGGTGGCCAACATTAAGTATCTGGGGGTGCAGATACCTAACAATCTGAACTAGTCTCTCCACACCTCATCCTTGGTGAAGCATGCAAACCAGCATCTGCATTTTCTTCATTGGATGAGGAAAGCACGTCTTTCTCCTTCTGTCCCAGCCACTTTTTACAGAGGCATGACTGAGAGCATTTTAACAAACTGAATCCCTGTTTGATTCGGTGGCAGCAGTGCCTCAGATAGAAAGTCCATACCGAGAGAGGTAAGGGCAGCCGAGAAGATTATAGGAAGCTCGCTTCCCCGTTATTCAGGATACTGCTTTTAAATGCTAGGTACTTAGAGCGTAAACCATTGTTAGAGACCCTGCACATTTTCACACACCCACTTTATGGTCTGTTTCTGTTGCTCTCCTCTGGAAGGAGGTTTCAAAGTATTTCTTGCAGGAAAACTCGATTCTGTAACAGCTTTGTTCCCTGTGCCATCTGTCTGGTAAATTCACAAGATTCGTTTTTCTCCCCATGTACATGTATACATCTGAACTAGACTGTATTGTTTCTCTGAGTCATAATATATGTAGGGGTATGTATAGTTTTGTATTTATTTATTTAGTCGTGTTTATGTAGTGTGTATTAGAGGTGGAGATTTTTTGTGAGCTGTATGCAATGAAATTTCATTTTAATGTATGGCGATTAGTCTACATTCAAAGTGACAATAAAGTTCTTCTAAGACTAAATTCAAAGTCAAAGTTGATGGATGTTGTAAACTTCACCGAAATTTGGATGGATGGCTCCCTTTGGTCCACACAGGAAACACAAGATAGCAGCTGCCCTGAATGGGTTCACTTGCATTCATGTATGAAAAATGTGGTCCTCTTGGAAATGCTTCCCTTTGTAAGGTTTTTTCTTTCTTTTTTTTGAGATAAGCCCGACAGTCTTCAGCAGGACGTCCTCTTGGCTGAGGCTATAAAGCCTTTCCACCAAAGCTTTCGGCTGCTTTTGATGTGATGTCTCATTGCGTAACCGAAACCTGGCAGCTTCCACCCTGAGAAATGCAGGCAGTTCTAACAAAGGTGAGCCTGCTGGGGGCCCCCAGAGAAAGATGAACTTCTTTGAGTCAAGGTACCTGAAGCTACGCCTTGGACTTATGTCTACCCAGATGGGGTTGCCATGGCAACCCCTCCCAGTTCTTTTGGCGGGGGGGGGGAGTGGGAGGAGAAAGCCAGGTATGTGAGACATTTCTCCTGTGTATTCTAGGAGCCGGGCAGCTATGCACTACCACATATTTCTCAATAACCCTGGAAACTTTATCCTTTTCTCCCTCCTTGGTGCGTTCCATCTTCCTCCAAACAAAATTACCGTGTAAATAATTGAAAGCATTTAAATATATTCCGTTTTCTTCCTGGTTCAAAGAGCTGCACTTTCAGGATCCTGAATACGGGAAGATATGATCCAAGTACTTGTGCACTTACTAAATTTCATCATCACCAACAGAAGCAGCTGCAGCATAACAACAACCACAGTGTTAATCTTATGGGAGTGACCATTTTGTTGCAATTCTGCACACACACACACACACACACACACACACAGATGATATGTATTTATTTTGTTTGCCAATCATATATAAGATAACAGGTAAAAGTATAAACATAATTTGGATACATGAAACGAGTAAGTAAAAAGGAATATTAGGACATGGACGTTAGGCACGTAGGTGCTCTTATGCACGCCCCTTACAGACCTCTTAGGAATGGGGTGAGGGCAACAGTAGACAGTTTAAGCTTAAAGTTTTGGGGGTTTGGGGAAGAAACTACAGAGTCAGGTAGTGCGTTCCAGGCATTGACCACTTTGTTGCTGAAGTCATATTTCCTGCAATCGAATTTGGAGCGGTTTACCTTTTTTATAATTTTTTTTTTATAATTTAATTTCTATACCGCCCTTCTCCCGAAGGACTCAGGGCAGTTTACAGCCAGGTAAAACAACAATCAATAAATACAATATAAATAAAACCAATGTTAAAAAGCTTATTCAATTTGGCCCGTCATTTAAAATACATTACATCATTAAAAACCCCATTAAAATTACTAATAAAACTAATTTTATGCTTGAGTTTATATCTATTATTAGCTCGTGTATTGTTGTGGTTGAAGCTGAAGTAGTCATTGACAGGTAGGACATGGTGGTAGATAATTTTATGTACTATGGTTAGGTCAGACCGAAGTCAGCGTAGTTCTAAGCTGTCAAAGGCCAAAATTTGGAGTCTGGTGGCATAAGGTATTTTATTGTGTATAGAGGAGTAGAGGACTCTTCTCGTAAAATATCTCTGGACTCTCTCGATTGTATTTATGTCCGATTGTATACTATATATTATTTTACTATATATTATATATATAATATATTATTATATACTATACAGTATATTCTAATCCCACTGCAAATGGAAGTAAAAGAGAGGCAAAACTGATTTTTGAACAGTATACAATAAAAGACCCTCTGCGGGAATGCCCTGACATCTAATTCTTTACAGCAGCTGAAAGAGTCATTTTGTCAGGCTTTCACTAAATATATGAACTCTAAATATTAAATCATTTAAATGAGAGAAGGTACTGGCTTGATGACCCTCTGATGAGAGGGGCATCATGTTAATATCTTCTGAACAGAGTTGGAAGGGACCTTGGAGGTCTTCTAGTCCAACCCCCTCAGGCAAGAAACCCTGTAACCTGGGGTGAAATGTTCCCGGATGGGACCAGATCGCACGATCCAGTAGTGATCGTGGCTGGTGGTTCGGCGATCCGGTAGTGATGGTGGAGCAAAGTAATGTGTTTTTTACCTTCTGCGCATGTGCAGAAGGTTTGGCGCATGTACAGGTCTGCGTGTGCAAGTGACACGTGTGTGAACGAAGCAAGCGTGCACGCACAGCAAGTGCACTTCTGAACCGGTAAGGAAGGTAAATAGATTTCACCCCTGCCTGTAACACTTCAGACAAATAGTTGTCTGATCTCTTCTTAAAATCCTCCAGTGTTGGAGCATTCACAACTTCTGGAGGCAAATTGTTCAACTGTTTAATTGTTCTAACTGTCAGGAAATTTCTCCTTAGTTCTAGGTTGCTTCTCTCCTTGATTAGTTTCCACCCAATGCTTCTTGTCCTGCCTTCAGATGCTTTGGAGAATAGCTTGTTGTGGCTCCAGCCTCCACTCCCCCAGGCCTGGCCCCCTGCCAGAGAGAGAGTGAGAGGGAAGGGCCATCAGGGCTCCCCTCCACAGGGCCGGCCTCTCTGGCTCAGCTCCAGGAGCCAGAGGCAGGCCAGGTGGAGGAAGTAATGAGGCCTCTGTCTCCTGTATCTCCCCCCGCCCAGGCACCGCTTCCAGACCCAGCTGTGGACAATCAGTCCTGGTTAGATCCCAGGTTTCGTAGACAAGAGAGGCGGGAACAACAGAAGAAGGGGTGGAGCAGGCCTAGAAAGTGCTGAGTCACGGAGCCACACCCAACAGGGTATAAAAGCAGGAGGGGCTGCTCTACTACTTTGTGACGGACAAATCAAACTGACTGGAGAAAACTTGAGCTGAACTATTTGACTGAGCATTTGGCTTGGATTGCTGTTTTGTTCCTGACTTCCTGGTTTGCTCCAGTAATGAGCTTCTGACACACCAGCATCCAGGAAGATAAAAGAAAACCTTGGCAGACGCCCGCTGGTTTGCTGCCAGAGCTGATAGCTGCCGTGGACTAAATTGCCAGCTAATTCAGTCATTTCACATGCCTCCCGGACTGACGTGGGGAGACAGAACATAGCTTGACTTCCTCTTCTTTGTGGCTGCCCATGAGATATTGGAAGACTGCTATCATATCATTCCACTCTTAATGCAGGAATGAGATTCCAAGTCTCATAGGAATGAGACACAGAGTGATCGTTCAGTCTGTCTCATGGTGGCAATTCTCCAACTGTCTAGACTCTAAAGGAAGAGCTGAATTCAGAATGGTGCAGTGGTTAGTTTCCAAGACTTTGGCAGCTCCAGATTAGCATGTAAAAATGCCATGGAGAGAGCTCTGCCTTTTGAAATGCCCCATGGCTGACAGTATCTGCAACCCACCTTGTATTTCTGAAGGACAGATTGTGAGCAAAATCCCCTGCTTTAAAGGGCAGCTAAAGCCCCATGGAAATGCCATTATTTCTGGATAGGGCCCCAATTACTAGGGAAGTTTTAAACATGGTGATGGGTGGTTGTTGTGTTTGGCAAAAGCATGCATACCAGGGGTGAAATCCAGCAGGTTCTGACAGATTCTGGAGAACTGGTAGTGGAAATTTTGAGTAGTTTGGAGAACCGGCAAATACCACCTCTGGCTGGCCCCAGAGTGGGGTGCGAATGGAGATTTTGCAATATCTTTCCCCCAGGAGTGAGGTGGGAATGGGGATTTTGCAGTATCCTTCCCCTGGAGTGGGTTGGGAATGGAGATTTTGCAGTATCATTCCCCTACCACGCCCACCAAGCCACACCATGTCCACCAAGCCATGCCCACAGAACCAGTAGTAAAAAAAATGTGAATTTCACCATACAATTGCATTCTGTGCAAAAAAAAAAAATGCTTGTAAAAGGAAAAGTGCACAGCCTTGGATAAATTCTATTTTCCTGCTTGGGATCATAATTGTTGACTTGCTTCCTTTTTTATGTGTGTTTTGAGTGTCTTCCGTAGTTCTTTTTTTAAAAAAAAACATATTCTGTACCTGCGCCGCTCTAATTAAATGGAATTATTATTGTTAGTATTATTATAATTCCCTTGCAATGAGCTCCTGTTTACCCGACATTTTAAATTTCTATGCAGAGATGTAAAATATGTTTCCGGGAGTCAATAGTGGCACCATAAATATTCCATCATGGGATATTAATGAAAGAAACTGCCAAATTACCCATCCTGCTAACATAGCAGAAGACCCATAAAAACAGCTATAAATCAGATGATCTTTGCAGCCGATATCTATTCTTCAACACATAAAAATGTGGCCTTCGTGAGATATATGGCTTGAGGTTCCTGAGGCCTCCTGGTTTGGTGTCATGTATAATGAAAATGGCCAGGTTAATGACCTTATCGAGTACTAGGCACTTTCCTTTATATACTAGCTACTTGTGCCTTGAAGACACAGTAGAAATAGTGCGGACTGTAAATGTGCATCTCTTACAGAGAGAATAGCAGAATTGGAAGGGACCTTGCAGGTCTTCTAGTCCAGGGGTCTCCAACCTTGGCAACTTTAAGCCTGGAGGACTTCAACTCCCAGAATACCCCAGCCAGCAAAGCTGGCTGGGGAATTCTGGGCGTTGAAGTCCTCCAGGCTTAAAGCTGCCAAGGTTGGAGACCCCTGTTCTAGTCCAACCCTCTGCTCAAGTAGAAGACCCTATACCAGTGATGGCTAACCTTTTTCTTGTCATGTGCTGAAAGGGCGCGCAATGCATGCCCCCTGTGCATGTGCGCATAACCGCCCACGCTCACCCTGCCCCCCATGCATGCATGCTAGGCCGCTCTGCCCCCTATTTTGGGCCTAGGAGGCCCCCCTGAGGTGTTCTGGGCCCAAAAATGAGCTGTGCAGGTCACACCGCACACTGCACTTCACCCTTGCCCCCCAAGCATGTGCGTGTGATCCTCACCCCCACGCACACGCGCACGTCTCCTGCATGCGCCCCACCCCCCCATGCATCCCAAAAATCAGCTGGCTGGCGGGAGGAGCGCGCGTACATGTGTGGTAAAGCTGAACTGGGCAATGGCTCGCGTGCCTGCAGAGGAGGTTCTGCACGCCAGCTGTAGCACGCATACCATAGGTTTGCTATCACGGCCCTATACCATTCCAGGCAAGTCCAGTCTCTTCTTAAAAGCCTCCAGTGATGAAGCACCCACAACTTCTGGAGGCAAACTGTTCCACTGGTTAATTGTTCTCACTGTTAGGAAATTTCTCCTTCGTTCTAGGTTGCTTCTCTCCTTGATTAGCTTCCATCAGGGGTGAAATGCTCCCAGTACAGACCGGATCGGGCGATCTAGTAGCAATGGGGGCGGGTAGTTCAGAGAACCGGTAGCAAAAATCCCTGCCCGCCCCCCCATGCCCATCCAATCACCTGGTCCCCACTTGCCTACTTGGCAGCTTTCTGCTTCTTTCAGTCTCGCTCGCTATATGGAAATCTCTCTGAGACAATATAAGGTCCCGTGGCTGAAAATCAGGGATGAATACCGTCACCATTTAAAACCTTTAAACCTTCTTTAAATGGAAATGTCTCCCTAACTGAGATGAAAACTAATCCAACACACTTCCCTTGTGGGGCTCTTTTGGAATATCCTCCCTCCCCCAAATCTCTTTTTCTGATTCCTTTTTAAATGAGTACCATACTCGCTAAATGTCTATGGATATTCTTAGCCATCCTGGTCATAATTGTCCCAAAGGTGGTTTTTCCAAGAGGCAACTGGACTTTCTGGTTTTTCTTTGAGGACATTTCGCTTGTCATCCAAGAAGCTTCTTCAGCCGCTGAAGAAGCTTCTTGGATGAGAAGCGAAATGTCCTCAAAGAAAAACCAGAAAGTCCAGTTGCCTCTTGAAAAAAAAACACACCTTTTGGAGTACTGTACTCCTATCTTTTTCAAATTTTGACCATCACTTAATAAAGCTTGTTTTTTACCTGGTCATTTATTTATGGTGGTAATAATGTTCGGCAGATGTATATATTTGACTTACAGTACCTTTAAATTAGGGCACAGAATGCTTAGAAATTATGATTAAAAGAATAAACATTAATATTTATGACATCAATAGTACATCAAATTATCAATTACTTGGAATTTACTTTTAAATGGCCAGAGGTTTCTATTACTGCCCAGAGCTGTAAATATTCTAGAAACTCAATACGCCAGAAAAGGTTTTTGTTTTTGTTTAATTCTGTGGAAGTATTTGATTGAGAGAAGATATAGTTCAAGATTTGGACAAGGCTATTATGTGGGTGGCTTATGATTTGATATCTAAAAAGGAACAGTCTAACAGTCAAAAAGGCAGAATGTAAGATAATATAATTATAGTCTTGTCCTTACACCCAGAATTATCTTTGTGGAGACAACTTTTTCCCCCAAATGTGCTACTGCTATAATGCCCATAATATGACAGTTAACTAGGTACATATTTGGCTTTAAAATCTTACTCAAAAAAATTCTTCATCAGTGGATCTTCAGTGTACGGAAGGTCAAAAGATGCCTTCTTAGATTACCTACTGTCCAATATTCTTATGAAAGATTTAGTTGAAGAAGTGGGAGGAATGTGTGGTAAAGCTGAACTGGGCAACGGCTTGTATGTCCAGAGAGAAGGTTCTGCATGCTAGCTATGGCACACGTGCCATTGGTTCGCCATCATAGGTGTAGGGTCTCCTGCTTGGGGAGGCGGGGTGGCTGCACTAGGTGACCTACAAAGGCTCTTCCAACTCTGATATTCTGTTATTCTGTTAAAGATCTTCGTGGCTTCATTTAGGAAGGGAGATCCCTATAAAGAGGCAGAGAGTGAGAGGAGGTGGGATGGCGGGAAAGAGGGCGAATAATAACATGTCAGAATAATAGATTTGGAAGGGACCTTGGAGGTCTTCTAGTCCACCCCCCCTGCTCAAGCAGGAAACTATACCATTTCAGACAAATGGCTGTCCAATCTTTTCTTAAAAGCTTCCAGTGTTGGAGCACCCACAACTTCTAGAGGCAAGTTGTTCCTCTGACTAATTGTTCTCACAGACAGGAAATTTCTCCTTAGTTCTAGGTTGCTTCTCTTCTTGAAAGAGAGGGAAGGAGGGAAAGAGAAAAAACATTTTAAGAGTTAAGATTAGTTTGGTAGTGCAACCAATGACAAGTGAGCTCTCTTTTTCTGAACGTCTTCTGGCAGATGCTAGAGAAGAGAATACATGTAGTTTAGACTCAATCGGTGGACTTCTGAAGTTGTTTGTTCATTTGCAGGCTTTTCATAACCCATCTAGGTAACACACTCACATGCACTGATGACCTTATCTAGTTTGGCAAACAAACAAACCCTCTCTGACAGCACTAGGGAGCTTCTGCAGCGAATGCCTTAATTAATAGCATTACTCGGAGTAAGGGGTGGACCCGGAGGGCTGAACAGCTCTGCAAGTGTTCAAATGACTCTATGATTATAACCTGAAACCCTTTGCTTAAGGCAGCCTTCCTAACAGCTCGTGCCCATCTATCATTGTTCAGCAGATGGAGCGGCTGGACGCTCTAGGACAGGGTTGTCAAACTCGATTTCATTGAGGGCCGCATTAGCATTGTGTTTGACCTCAGGGGGCCAGGAGTGGGTATGGCCACAGTGGCTACGACGTCACTCGTGTCAGGGGCACCTGTGGAGGCCCGAACACTCTGCCAGTTAAAATGGACTCCCGAGCTCCGATTTGACAGCCTCTTGCAACCCTCTGCCAGTGAAAACAGAGCTCGGGCAGGCCACACGCAGCCCTCCTGAGCTCCGTTTTCAGTGGCAGAGGTACCCAGGGTCAGATCTAAGCACTCTGCGGGCTGGATCTGGCCCCCAGGCCTTGCTTGAATTTGACACCCCTGTTCTAGGAAGAACAGAAAAAAAGTACAAAAGAAAGAAGACAACAATTGCAAAGGGAGGAGAGAGCAGAAGTGGCTGAGGCGTAAAGAGAGCCTGAATGAATTCTAGGAGTTTCTTGGCTGCCTCTCATTTCTGTTCCTCTTCATTCTCCCAGCTTCGAGAAAACACAAGCGATACATATCAAATTACTCATTCGAACGTTGCGGTAGCAGCCGCAGCAGCTCTGGAAATAAATTCAGCAAGAAAGAAGCGTGTAAAAACAATCATGTTTTCATGCTTTATTAAGATCTAAGCGGCTGCGACAGTTGAGTGAGTGGAAAGTATTGAGTGATTTACTATGCGAATGATGTAGCGCAGATAAAATCGACAGCCCTGCTTTGAGCTCATAGGGATCTTTTCCTGGTCACCTCCAACTCGTAGGAGGAATGCATGCAAGATTGGCTATGGAAAGGATTTACGCACATGGCTGACAACAAACAAAATTCATTAGCAGAACCAGGTGTTTGCAACCAAGTAAATCAATCCAGCACCTGAACTGATCATTTTATCTTTCTGCTAAGTGGCATCTTCTTGATAGGAGAGGTCTGATGGGCAAGGAGAAGGTGAAGGGTGGTGTTTTGATTGTAGAGGAACTATCCTGAGATTTTGAGAAGGAAGTGGAGCTGTTCAACCAACTGGGTTGGGACATTTCCCTGCAGCAGAACTGCTTTGCTTTGCATCTTTATTTATTTTATTTATTTTATTTTATTTTATTTGTCAAACACAACAATATATATAAGCATAAGCATGAAATAATCATACAAATTGGATACAACCAAAGGGAACATTAGGACAGGAACGGTAGGCACGCTGGTGCTCTTATGCACGCCACTTACAGACCTCTTAGGAATGGGGTGAGGTCAATAGTAGATAGTTTTTGGTTAAAGCTTTGGGGATTTTGGGAAGAGACAACAGAGTCAGGTAGTGCATTGCAGGCATTAACAATTCTGTTACTGAAGTCATATTTTCTACAATCAAGATTGGAGCGGTTCACTTTAAGCTTAAATTTATTGTGTGCTCCTGTATTGTTGTGATTGAAGCTGAAGTAGTCTTCAACAGGAAGGACGTTGGAGCAGATGATTTTATAAGTTATACTCAGGTCATGCCGAAAGCGGCGTAGTTCTAAATTTTCTAAACCCAGGATTTCAAGTCTGGTGGCATAAGGTATTTTGTTGTGATCAGAGGAGTGGAGAACTCTTCTTGTAAAATATTTCTGGTAAAATATTCTGGTAAAATATTCTGCTGGTTTCTGGAAGCTCTCCAAGGCCAGTGTTCCATGAAGGAAAAGGAGGGAGATGTCTTTGCTCCATTTCTTACAAAGGACTCACTGGGTCTCAACAACTTCAATTCTTTTCATTCTAAATTCAGGTTTGGTCTATAGCTAATTTTTTGTCTTGAACTCTATGCTGATCTGGCTTGTTTCCTTGGTGATTTCTGAAAACACTGACCATAGAAGATCCTTGGACTAACTTTGTGAGATGCAGTTTGGGGAAAATATATTTTTCTTCCTTTTTGGAGAGAGTGGCAAAGAAGGGGTTGGCTCTTTGTAAGTTGACAGCTATTCTTTGATATTCTTCCACATGACCTGTATTATGTCTGCGGGAAACTCCCATGAAAATAATGGGCTGTGGGTGGTGATATAGTTTTGCAACTTAAGGAAGCTTCCTGCTCATCCTTGGAAAAATGATCCCTAGTATATTATCTGAGGGAGATGGGCAGTTGAGAAATATGAAAATAGATGGTAGATGATAGATAGATAGATAGATAGATAGATAGATAGATAGATAGATAGATAGATAGATAGATAGATAGATAGATAGATAGATAGATAGATCTAGAGATAAGAGAAAGAGAGGTAAGGGAGAGAGAAAGTGATGATAGATAGATAGTTAATAGATGATAGATAGATAGATAGATAGATAGATAGATAGATAGATAGATAGATAGATAGATAGATAGATAGATAGATAAGAGAGAGGGGGAGAGATAAGAGAGAGAGAAAACGATGACCGATGATAGATGATAGAGATAGATAGATAGATAGATAGATAGATAGATAGATAGATAGATAGATAGATGATAGATAGATAGATAGATAGATAGATAGATAGATAGATAGATAGATAGATAATATAATGATGGATTGATAGATAAGAGAGAGAGAGAGAGAGAGAGACAGGGAGAGGAAGGGAGGGAGGAAGGGAGATTCAGTATATTCAGGAACTATTATCCAGTAAATTTGTACCCTATGACCAGTGGTGGGATTCAGCCAGTTCGCATATCTTCGGAAGAACCGGTTGTTAACTTTCTGAACAGTTTGGCAAACTGGTTGTTGGAAGAAAGCATTAGGGCAGAGAACCAGTTGTTAAATTACTTGAATCCCACCACTGCCTATGACTATCATTAAGCGTTGTAAGTATTGTACCTTGATGAAGGTATCTTTTCTTTTATGTACACTGAGAGCATATGCACCAAGACAAATTCCTTGTGTGTCCAATCATACTTGGCCAATAAAATTCTATTCTATTCTCTATAGGTGCAAGAGAGTTGAAAAGATTGTGCAGAAGAAAGAGATGTTTACTGGTGGACAGGAATTCATAACTGTTGAAATAGAATTTTAGCTGAACGCCCACATTGCAATTATTTTTTCTAAAGCTCTCACAGAAGATACAATTTCATTATGAAAGAAATTCACGAGATAGCTTTTTATTCTCTTGTCTGAAGATGATAAAAGTCCTGTGATGCTTTCTTCTCTAGGAGGCCATAAATAGCAGGAAAGGTCTCCCTCCCCATCCCAATTATTGGATTGTAAGAGCATCCACACCCCAAGAATTATTTCCACAGCTGAAGAGAAGTGGTTTCCAAAGAGAATGAGAAATTATTATTCAGGCTTCATCTTATTTATTTTATTCTTCAAGTGTATATTTCTACCTTTCATCTTCCAGATCACAGTTAACTATTAAATCTAGCTGAGATAAAGAACATTACGATCTGATTTCAGTGGTCTAAGCCTTTCTTCTTGCCTGCCTCCTGCCTTCCTTTCCTCCTTCCTCCTTTCTTTATCCCTTGCTCTTTTTGTTATCTATCCTTCCTTCCTTCCTCCCTCCCTCCTCCTTTCTTTATCCCTTTCTCCTCCTTGTGTTATCCTTCCTTCCTTCCTCCTTTCTTTATCTCTTCCTTCCTCCCTCCCTATCTTTCCTTCCTCCTTTTGTTATCCTTCCTTCCTTCCTTCTTCCTTTCTTTATCCCTTCCTCCTTCCATTATCCCTTCCTCCCTCCCTTCCTCCCTCCTCCTTTCTTTATCCCTCCTTCCTCCTTTTGTTATCCTTCCTTTCTTTATCCCTTCCTCCTTCCATTATCCCTCCCTCCCTCCCTCCTCCTTTCTTTATCCCTCGTTCCTCCTTTTGTTAGCCTTCCTTCCTTCCTTCCTTCCTTCCTTCCTTCCTTCCTTCCTTCCTTCCTTCCTTCCTTCCTTACGTACTTACTTACTTACTTACTTATCTTGGCTTTATATAGCTGCCCATTTCACAACAGTGATTCTGAGTAGCTTACAGCATTTCAAAATAATAACAATACACAATGAAATATAAACAACATCCAAGGCGCCATTGTTTGAGTGCTTCTCTACAGTCCTTCCCTCTTGCCCCTCAAGGTCTGGTAGGTGGGGGCACACTCTTGAGTCCCGTCTTTTAAGAATGCCATCCAATGGGGCCCAGGAAGCTGACCTTCTCAGTTGTGGCACCAGCCTGAAGAAGGAACAATCCACCTCTCAGCCATCCAGATGGCCCGGACTCTGCCAGTAGCTCATGAGACATCGAAGACCCTGGTGTTTCTGGATTTACATTGTTGAATTGCTCCAACCACGTACGGCTATTTTAAATTGGGTTTCTTTCTTCTTCTTCTTCTTCTTTTTTTTAATGACCACTAGCTGCCTGGAGTTGTGCGTTGAGTGAATGTGTCAGGCCTGCCTCCATTCAAAACCCAAGAAAGAAAGCCCCCGACTTCATTAGAGAAGAGGTATTTTTACTGAGTTGGAAATGATAGCGGTGAAAGGATCTGATCCAAAAGGCACAAAAGTTACATATTGAAAGTTTACCCAAACCCCTCCCCTCCAGGGACCAGGCTGAATGTCCAAATCACGTCCCACATAGTGTCACGTGAAGCAGAGGTCTCCAACCTTGGCAACTTTTAAGACTTGTGGACTTCAACTCCCAGAGTTCCTCAGCCAGCAAAGCTGGCTGAGGAATTCTGGGAGTTGAAGTCCACAAGTCTTAAAGTTGCCAAGGTTGGAGACCCCTGACGTGAAGCACATCTTCAGGTACTTTTGTCCATCCGGAGTTCTAGGACAGTTGGCCCTGACTGGGTGTAAACAACTCCATTCAGCAGTGCCGTAATTCTTGAAAGCAAACCTCCCTTTTAGTTCACATGGGCCTTCCTCACACCACTACACTTCCCAAACCCCAATGCCATGCCCCCTCCCTGACTCCCCGTTACTATGGCAGCCAATAGCAAGCATGCATGAAAGGGAAAACCCATGCTGGAGATCCGGCTGACAGTAAGTAAGTATATATATAAACAAATGAAGCAGCTCCATCATGGCAGGTGGAAAACTTTGCCTTTGTGCCTTCTTGACACCCTGCAGCTGAGACAGAAATAACCCTGTCCGGATGTAGACAATGGCATGAAATGACACAGCCGACAAAACAAATGGAAGATCCCTGGGCCTTTCATGCTGAAATTCCTGATTTCCAAGAGGGGAAACAGCTCCAGCAAACCCCAGAATGTCTTTCAATCCTATTTAATGTCATGAAGACACCCATGGAGGCTAAATTATGTTCTGGATCCGTTTAACATTAAAAATGGTCTTAGATCTGCCATCATTAACAAACCCAGCGAGATGGTTGGGTGCTGGCATAAACATTTCTAGAAGATCTACTACTAACCACACTACTAACCAGAGCATATAAAACATTTGCTAGACCAATTCTAGAATACAGCTCACCTGTTTGGAACCCTCACCACATCTCTGACATCAATACAATTGAACATGTCCAGAAATATTTTACAAGAAGAGTTCTCCATTCCTCTGAAAACAACAAAATACCTTATCCCACCAGACTTGAAATCCTAGGCTTAGAAAACTTGGAACTCCGTCGCCTTCGACAAGACCTAAGTTTAACTCACAGAATCATCTATTGTAATGTCCTTCCTGTCAAAGACTACTTCAGCTTTAATTGCAATAATACAAGGGCAACCAATAGATTTAAACTTAATGTAAACCGCTTTAATCTAGATTGCAGAAAATATGACTTCTGCAACAGAATCATCAGTGCTTGGAATACTTTACCTGACTCTGTGGTCTCTTCCCATAATCCTAAAAGCTTTAACCAAAAACTTTCTACTATTGACCTCACCCCATTCCTAAGAGGACCATAAGGGGCATGCATAAGCGCACAAACGTGCCTACCGTTCCTGTCCTATTGTTTTTCTTTTCTTCTTCCTATATATGTTTATATGTGTATATACTATATAATCTTTTTGTATGATGTTGTGACAAAATAAATAAAATAAAATAAAAATAAATCTCATGAAATTTCAGCCTTTTGAGGTTTGCTTTCCAAAAATGAAGAACGGTTGTAGGAATTGGGCATGGCTAGTCTAAGAGAAAAGAAGGATTAGGGGTGACATGACAGCAGTGTTCCAATATTTGAGGGGCTGCCACAAAGAAGAAGGGGTCCACCTATCTTTCAAAGCACCAGAAGGCAAGATAAGAAACGTTGTTGTTGCTGTTAGTTGCGAAATCGTGTCCGACCTATCGCGACCCCATGGACAACATTCCTCCAGGCCTTCCTGTCCTCTACCATCCTTTGGAGTCCATTTAAACTCATGCCTACTGCTTCAGTGACTCCATCCAGCCACCTCGTTCTCTGTCGTCCCTTTCTTCTTTTGCCCTCAATCTTTCCCAGCATTAGGCTCTTCTCCAGTGAGTCCTGCTTTCTTTATCCTTCCTTCCTTCCTCCTTTTGTTATCTATCCTTCCTTCCTTACTTACTTATCTTGGCTTTATATAGCTGCCCATTTCACAACAGTGATTCTGAGTAGCTTACAGCATTTCAAAATAATAACAATACACAATGAAATATAAACAACATCCAAGGCGCCATTGTTTGAGTGCTTCTCTACAGTCCTTCCTCTTCTCCTCTTTCCTACCTCCTACTCTCTCTTTTCTCCTCCCCATCCCAATTATTGGATTGTAAGAGCATCCACACCCAAGAATTATTTCCACAGCTGAAGAGAAGTGGTTTCCAAAGAGAATGAGAAATTATTATTCAGGCTTCATCTTATTTATTTTATTCTTCAAGTGTATATTTCTACCTTTCATCTTCCAGATCACAGTTAACTATTAAATCTAGCTGAGATAAAGAACATTACGATCTGATTTCAGTGGTCTAAGCCTTTCTTCTTTTGCCCCTCAATCTTTCCCAGCATTAGGCTCTTCTCCAGTGAGTCCTCCTTTCTTTATCCTTCCTTCCTTACTTACTTACATACTTACTTACTTAATTACTTACATACATACATACATACTTACTTACTTACTTACTTACTTACTTACTTACTTACTTACTTACTTACTTACTTACTTACTTACATACTTATCTTGGCTTTATATAGCTGCCCATTTCACAACAGTGATTCTGAGTAGCTTACAGCATTTCAAAATAATAACAATACACAATGAAATATAAACAACATCCAAGGCGCCATTGTTTGAGTGCTTCTCACAGTCCTTCCTCTTCTCCTCTTTCCTACCTCCTACTCTCTCTTTTCTCCTCCCCATCCCAATTATTGGATTGTAAGAGCATCCACACCCCAAGAATTATTTCCACAGCTGAAGAGAAGTGGTTTCCAAAGAGAATGAGAAATTATTATTCAGGCTTCATCTTATTTATTTTATTCTTCAAGTGTATATTTCTACCTTTCATCTTCCAGATCACAGTTAACTATTAAATCTAGCTGAGATAAAGAACATTACGATCTGATTTCAGTGGTCTAAGCCTTTCTTCTTTTGCCCCTCAATCTTTCCCAGCATTAGGCTCTTGTAAATTGAGGACTCCCTGTACATGCTCCTGGTGTTCTGACCTGGTGTTCTTTTTTTTTTTCCATAAAAAAGTTTTATTTTTACAATCATATCAAAAAGCTCATCCAATGTACAGTTATATACAATTAGTCGGGCTTGCCCAGTCACCACCCCCCTTTTTAACACTCTTCCCTCTTCTACCTTCTTTTACTTTCCAAACCTTCCTCTCCTTCTTATCTACATCCTCTCCTCCTCCACCCTACACCTTCCTTCTCCTCTTCTACCTTCTTTACTTTCCAGACCTTCCTCTCCTTCTTATCTACATCCTCTCCTCCTCCACCCTACACCTTCCTTCTCCTCTTCTACCCTCTTCCTTCCTCTTCTCCTCTTTCCTACCTCCTACTCTCTCTTTTCTCCTCCCCACCGTTCTAAAATGGTAACTGGGCAGACCCGACCCTACATTAATTATATTTATACATCTTCAATAATCCCTGTACATTAACCATCACTCCATCTCTACCTCAACCCCCAATTCCCTCCCCTTACCCCCACCCCCACCCCGACTTCCCAGAACAAAATGCAGGGTATCAAAACTAACAATCATAATCCAAAATAAATCCTAAATTATAATCTCTAGTCACTCCACACATAATCACACTCTCAATTCCCCTCTCCTTCAGAAATATATCTAATACAAAATATTTCCTAAATTTACTCATATGCTATTTGATATTTTTTTATTTTGAATATAATCAATCCACATTTTCCATTCTAAAATATATTTTTCTTGTGTATAGTCTTTCAAGTAAGCAGAAATTTTTGCCATTTCTGCCAGATTTGATACTTTGAGTGTCCATTCTTCAATTGTAGGTAATTCTTCTTTCTTCCAATATTGAGCAATCAAAAGTCTTGCAGCTGTTATTAAGTTCAAAATCAACTTAGTCTCTATAGCTGTACAATCCATAATTATTCCTAGTAGAAAGAACTGCGGAGTAAACTTAATCTTCTTTTTCAAAATATTCTGCATGATCCACCATACTTTAATCCAAAATGCTTTAACCTTTTTACAAGTCTACCATATATGGTAATAAGTGGCATCTTCACAATCGCATCTCCAACATTTAGCCTGTACATTAGGATAAATACATGACAACTTTTTGGGGTCTAAATGCCATCTATAAAACTGACCTGGTGTTCTTGATGTCACAGCTAAAGGTTTTGAATGAAATTACTCAGGTGTTTTTTTTTCCTTTCAAACAAATCCCTTTCTGTTTAACAATCACATTCCCTTAACCTATAGAAAGGGGCTGGAAGTCTGATTTTATTTTTCAATGTTACCATAATCTGGCAATAATTAAGAATTACCAAGGAGGTGAAGAAGAACAAGAGGAGAGTCCAAGGTGAGAAGAAATCAATTACTATTGTCAGCTCTCATTATTTTCAGAGGATTTTTAAGCAAGCTCACGTCATTTCTAAAGGGTTGAACCAGGGGTGAAATGCTCCCGGTTTGGACCGGATCGCCTGATCTGGTAGTGATGGCAGCAGGTAGTTCGGAGAACCGGTAGCAAAAATCCCTGCTCCCGCCCCCAATGCCCAGCTGAGCTGTGCAATCATCAGAGGTTTTTTTCCCCCCTACTTTTAAAGGCATTTTTCTTCGGCTGAAAAAATGCTTTTAAAAGTTTTTTTAAAAACTTTTTTAAAAGTTTTTTTAAAAAACCTTGATGAACACGTGGCTCAGCTGGGATCATCAGAGCCTTTTAAAAGCATTTTTTCAGCCGAAGAGGTTGTAGAAAAAATGCTTTTAAAAGGCTCCTCTGGCGATCTCAGCTCAGGTGCCTGATTATCAGAGGCTTTTTTTTCTTTTAAAGGCAAAAAAAATGCTTTTCAAAGAAAAGAAAAGCCTCTGATGACCAGGCAACTCAGCTGGCTTAAAAGATGCCGACAACCTGTTCAGCTGAAGAGATTGTAGAAAAAATGCTTTTAAAGTTAAAAAAAAAAAGGTTGGCCACACCCACCCAGTCACATTACACCCCCCCCCACACACACACACACAAAGCCATGCCCACAGAACCAGTAGTAACAAATTTTACATTTCACCACTGGATTGAACTGACCTTTTGCCAAAGATGGAAGAAACAGCAAAGATGAGATTCCCAGAGCGCATATCCTCCAGTGGAGGCACAGAGATTCACAGCCAGAGGGTTAGGCATAGGCATCTCATGGAGGAATATAGCAATGTTGGGTCTTCAGGTGTTGCCTTGGAACTCCCTTTTCCTTGGGTGTGTTGTGTCTTGCCCACTCTCACCTCAGCCGGGGTCTGTTTATCTGCTTCCGAACACTGAAGAATGTCCTAGTATGCCTCCCGGCTCCAGCCCTGGCTCCATGCCCAGACAGGCTGAAGAGGAAGAAGGTTAAAAAGGGGGGTGGTGACTGGGCAGGCCCGACTAATTGTATATAACTGTACATTGGATGAATTATTTGATAAGATTGTAAAAATAAAACTTTTTTATAAAAAAAAAAAAAAAGCATTTTTCTTCGGCTGAAAAAATGCTTTTAAAAGTCTTTTAAAAAACTTTTTAAAAAGTTTTTTTAAAAAACCTTGATGAACGCGTGGCTCAGCTGGGATCATCAGAGCCTTTTAAAAGCATTTTTTCAGCCGAAGAGGTTGTAGAAAAAATGCTTTTAAAAGGCTCCTCTGGCGATCTCAGCTCAGGTGCCTGATTATCAGAGGCTTTTTTTTCTTTTAAAGGCAAAAAAAATGCTTTTCAAAGAAAAGAAAAGCCTCTGATGATCAGGCAACTCAGCTGGGATTGCCAGAGGAACCTTTTAAAAGCATTTTTTCGACAACCTCTTCAGCCGAAGAGGTTGTAGAAAAAAAATGCTTTTAAAAGTAAAAAAAAAAAAGTTGGCCACGCCCACCCAGTCACATTACCCCCCCCCCCCCCACACACACACACACCAGGCCATGCCCACAGAACTGGTAGTAACAAATTTTACATTTCACCACTGGATTGAACTGACCTTTTGCCAAAGATGGAAGAAACAGCAAAGATGAGATTCCCAGAGCGCATATCCTCCAGTAGAGGCACAGAGATTCACAGCCAGAGGGTTAGGCATAGGCATCTCATGGAGGAATATAGCAACGTTGGGTCTTCAGGTGTTGCCTTGGAACTCCCTTTTCCTTGGGTGTGTTGTGTCTTGCCCACTCTCACCTCAGCCGGGGTCTGCTTATCTGCTTCCGAACACTGAAGAATGTCCTAGTATGCCTCCCGCCTCCAGCCCTGGCTCCATGCCCAGACAGGCTGAAGAGGAAGAAATACCTCCAGCCCCCAGCTCTGGCTCCATGCCCAGGCAAATGGAGCAACTAGACCCCTCTCCCTCCTCCACAGCATGTGAGCCTGAGGAAGGTCAATTACCAACAGCTGCCGATTGGAGTGACCCTCGCGTCAGAAGACTTGATAGGCAGAGGCAACAGAAGGAAGGGAGGGGCAGGCCTGGATAAGTGCTGAGTCATGGAGCCACACCCCATGGCCTATATAAAGGATCTGCTTTCTGGCATTCTCTGAGTTAGGCAAAGTCTAAACATATCTTGCTGAAGTCACTTTCTGATCTCCTGCCTGCCCTGAGGACTTTGCTAGGACTTTGGCAGAGCTGCAGAGGCACGCCTGATTCGGATTTCCCTGACCCGGCCGTCAGCGGAGGAGTGGGACACGACAGGGTGGACAAAGCAATAGGGCACAAAAATGGCACGGATCTTTAATATGGGAGGGAACTCTGTAGTTCTCTATAAGAACTACAAGATGAAGAGGTAGAATTGGAATGGTGAGCATATTTACAGATCAAATCACGCTATACAAAAGAGAAATTTTCTGACAGGGAGAGCAATCAACCCATGAAACAGAAGTTGCCTTCAGAAGTTGTGGGAGCTTCATCACTGGAAGCTTTCAAGAAAAGCCTGGACTGCCATCTGTCCGAAATGGTGTAGGGTCTCCTTGGGCGGTAGGGCTGGACTAGATGATCTATAAGGTCCCTTTCAACTCTGTTAATCTGTATGCCCAATGACTTTCAAGTCTTCTCTGACTTGAAGGTCATTGTGCGTACAGATTAACAGAGTTGTTAATCTGTTAATCTGCATTGTTTAATCTCCCATGCATACATTAGCCAGGCACCGTACTTCCAGCGTTTTGTCCACTCTGATTCCTCTCTCACATTTGTCTTGTTTTGTTTTTTCCTCAAAAGATGAATTTGCAAATGGTTTTAAACTAAGATTTGATGAAACGGTGCTATTAAAAAGAAAGCCTCTGATGATCAGGCAACTCAGCTGGGATCATCAGAGCCTTTTAAAGCATTTTTCAGCCGAAGAGGTTGTAGAAAAAATGCTTTAAAAGTTTTTAAAAACCTTGATGAACACGTGGCTCAGCTGGGATCATCAGAGCCTTTTAAAGCATTTTTCAGCCGAAGAGGTTGTAGAAAAAATGCTTTAAAGGCTCCTCTGGCGATCTCAGCTCAGGTGCCTGATTATCAGAGGCTTTTTTTCTTTTAAAGGCATTTTCTTGGCTGAAAAATGCTTTTCAAAGAAAAGAAAAGCCTCTGATGATCAGGCAACTCAGCTGGGATCATCAGAGCCTTTTAAAGCATTTTTCAGCCGAAGAGGTTGTAGAAAAAATGCTTTAAAGGCTCCTCTGGCGATCTCAGCTCAGGTGCCTGATTATCAGAGGCTTTTTTTCTTTTAAAGGCAAAAAATGCTTTAAAAGTAAAAAAAGTTGGCCACGCCCACCCAGTCACATTACCCCCACACACACACCAGGCCATGCCCACAGAACTGGTAGTAACAAATTTTACATTTCACCACTGGATTGAACTGACCTTTGCCAAAGATGGAAGAAACAGCAAAGATGAGATTCCCAGAGCGCATATCCTCCAGTGGAGGCACAGAGATTCACAGCCAGAGGGTTAGGCATAGGCATCTCATGGAGGAATATAGCAATGTTGGGTCTTCAGGTGTTGCCTTGGAACTCCTTTTCCTTGGGTGTGTTGTGTCTTGCCCACTCTCACCTCAGCCGGGGTCTGTTTATCTGCTTCCGAACACTGAAGAATGTCCTAGTATGCCTCCCGGCCCCAGCCCTGGCTCCATGCCCAGGCAAATGGAGCAACTAGACCCCTCCCCTCCCCCACAGCATGTGAGCCTGAGGAAGGTCAATTACCAACAGCTGCCGACTGGAGTGACCTCGTGGAGCAGGTCCAACACCCATTTCCTCAATTTTTCTCGGGTCACCACTCTATCCCCCCATAGCAGGCACCCCCCTTGAGCCGACAGTTCCCCACGTTTTTTTACAAATTCCTTAAAATGCTCGCCCGGCGCAGCGGGCCACCCTCTTTGTACCCAACCGAGTACAGTTCTCAAAGTAATGATGCCCGAGCCACCTCCTTAGATGTGACTGGGCCAGAGTCCAGAGAGTCAATTAACAGTATGGGCGTCCCCGGAGTGGGGTCTTCGATCGCTCCTGGTAGTGGGCATCTACTTAATGCGTCCGCATGCCCCACCTCTTTTCCCGGCCGATGCTGCAGCTTGTAGGAATAGGCGGCTAAGAAGATAGTCCATCGGGTCAGTCGTGGCGACAGTGCCACAGACGTTGGGCGGTCGCCAGCCAGTATCCCTAACAGTGGTCTATGATCTGTCACAATTTCAAAGTCTCTACCAAAACGATTCGTGAAACTTTTTACCCCTGACACAATAGCTAGCGCTTCCTTATCCAACTGGCTATAGTTCCTCTCTGTCGAGGACATCGTTCTGGAGTAGAAGGCTATTGGGGCTTCTGTGCCATTTGGAAACCTGTGGCTGAGCACAGCCCCCACCCCGTAAGGGGAAGCATCGCAGACTAATACCAATGGCAATGAGCTATGATACTGAACCAGTAAGCTATCGCTCGAGAGTAGGTTTTTTACTGCTTCGAAAGCCCTAGCTTCCAACTTTCCCCAAGACCAAGCAGTATTCTTTCCCAGTAACTTATGTAGCGGCTCGGCAACGGTTGCCTTATTTTTTAAAAAGACCGCGTAAAAATTCACTAGACCCAGGAATGCCTGTAGCTCTGTTTTGTTTTGGGGCGCTGGAGCCTTTCGTATTGCCTTGACCTTGCTTTCAGTGGGTGAATTCTCCTTGTCTATTCTGTAGCCCAAGAAATCTACGGATTCTACCCCTATCTGGCATTTGTTCACTTTAACCTTTAGACCGCTGACCGAAAATGCCCAGAACTTTTCTCAAACGCTCCCCAATTCTTCTAAATTTTCGCTGATACCAATACATCATCGAAATAGGACTACCCCGGGAGCCCTTGCAGAAGTCGCTCCATTAAATTTTGGAATAGACCAGGTGCCACACTCACCCCAAACTGTAACCGGTACACTTGAAAGCACCTCTGTGAGTCACAATCGTCTGGGCTTCGCTGTGTTGGCGTCTACGGGTAGTTGTTGATAGGCTTGAGCCAAATCTAACTTGGCAAAGACGTGTCCTTGCCCCAGCGAGTGCAGCAAATGTTGCACCACGGGGACCGGGTAAGCGCTTTTCTGCAAGGCTTTGTTTAACGTCGCCTTGTAGTCAGCGCAGATTCTAACTGACCCATCTGGTTTTACTGGGGTGACAATTGGCGTCTCCCACTTTGCGTGATCGACTGGCACCAGAATCCCCTGACTGATGAGCTTGTCTATCTCCTTGTCAATCTTAGGTTTAAGGACAAAAGGGACTCTCCTTGCCTTTAACCTAATGGGGGCTACCTGGGGGTCTAAATTGAAGGAAATAGGGGTCCCCTTGTACTTGCCCAGGCAGTCCTTGAAGACATCTTCGAACTCGCTCATGAGTGTGTCTTTAGGTTAAAGTCACTTCTGTAGATGCCAGTCACTCCCATGCCCAATGCACGGAACCAGTCTAGTCCCAACAGACTTGGCAGTGTCCCTTCGACTATCGTGATGGGCAGGGTCTTCTTGTGTGGTCCGTACTCGACGCTGGACGGAGGTGGTCCTCGAACAGGGATGCGATTCCCTTGGTAGTCGTGCACTGTAGTC
This sequence comes from Ahaetulla prasina, assembly GCF_028640845.1. Classification (NCBI taxonomy): domain Eukaryota; kingdom Metazoa; phylum Chordata; class Lepidosauria; order Squamata; family Colubridae; genus Ahaetulla; species Ahaetulla prasina. Next base: position 122,326,289 of record NC_080543.1, read on the forward strand.
GCTGTGTTTGCAGTTTGCGTTTGGCGATTCTCGCAAAGCTTTTGCAAAAGTGTCCCAGGACATGATTGTGATCGCTGACCCGGTGTCCACTTCTAGTCGGCACGGCACTCCTTCGATTTTTGGTTTAGTGAAAATTTTCTCGACGCGGGTTGCTGCACGGCCTATGATCACGGTCGTTCGATTTGAGTTCGCGCCCTTTTTGTTTTGACCAATCGCGGGTCGCCTTGCCGGTCCCGTGCTCTGATTGGTTGGTTTGAATTTTCGGCGGGAAGGTTGGCGTGCTCGACAGACTTGAGCCAGGTGCCCTTCTTCTCGCACCGACATGTAGCGTCCTTGAACTTGCATCGTTGACGCTGGTGTTGCCTCCGCAACTTCCGCATTCATCCCGGCCTTCTTTCCCTTCTCTCGGTGAGGCAAACTCCTTCCTCATCCTCGCCCGTCCTGACTCAGGCTGGATTTCTTGACTATGGACCGGGTTGATTTTCGGCCGCTGCTGGCGAGTGGCTTTGCAGGGTTTCCGCCGCTTGGGTGGACATCTCATGAGCTCTGGCTTCGTCCAGAGCGTTTGCCAGCGTTAGATTGCTTTTTGATAGCAGCCGCCTCCGCAAACGCATGTCTCTGACCCCACGGATGAGTTGCTCTAACAGCTCCTCATCCAAGTCTCGGTACCCACAGTCCTTGGAGGCTTTTCGCAGGGCGGCCATGTAATCGCTGATGGATTCGCCTTCTGCTGTCTGCGCCCCAAATTCAAAACGCCGTACGTATTTGGACGGTGTTGGCGCGAAATGGTTCTTCAATAAATTTTGCAGAGTTTGCCACGGTACCGATTGTACCGGCGTTGGCTCTGCCAGGGCTTCCGCAATGTCGATGACCTCAGGACTGCAGTGGCTCAGGAAATATGCCCTTTTGCGGTTGTCTGGAACTCCTTGCAGTTCGTTTGCTTCTAGGAAGCTTTCGAAACGGGTCATGTACGTTCCCCATTTCTCCCTGGCTAGGTCAAACGGTGCGGGCGGAGTGTAGCTGGCCATCTCCGCGTTTCTGCTCGTTCCTGGTGCTCTTAGCCTCGAAATCCCATCCTCGTCGCCAGTGTTAAGTTCAGGAAGTAACGAGGCTGGAGACCAGGGTAGTGACAACAGCTCTTTAATATATGGTGAACCCAGCAACCAGGCTGGGGAAAAACCTCTCCTTATATACAGTTCTACCGGCGGCTTTAACCAATCAGCAACATGCTTGTTTCCCGCCAAAACCATTTAAAGATACATTACACTGATGATCAGGCAACTCAGCTGGGATCGCCAGAGGAACCTTTTAAAAGCATTTTTTCGACAACCTCTTCAGCCGAAGAGGTTGTAGAAAAAAAATGCTTTTAAAAGTAAAAAAAAAAGTTGGCCACGCCCACCCAGTCACATTACCCCCCCCCACACCCCCACACACACACACACACCAGGCCATGCCCACAGAACTGGTAGTAACAAATTTTACATTTCACCACTGGATTGAACTGACCTTTTGCCAAAGATGGAAGAAACAGCAAAGATGAGATTCCCAGAGCGCATATCCTCCAGTGGAGGCACAGAGATTCACAGCCAGAGGGTTAGGCATAGGCATCTCATGGAGGAATATAGCAATGTTGGGTCTTCAGGTGTTGCCTTGGAACTCCCTTTTCCTTGGGTGTGTTGTGTCTTGCCCACTCTCACCTCAGCCGGGGTCTGTTTATCTGCTTCCGAACACTGAAGAATGTCCTAGTATGCCTCCCGGCTCCAGCCCTGGCTCCATGCCCAGACAGGCTGAAGAGGAAGAAATACCTCCAGCCCCCAGCTCTGGCTCCATGCCCAGGCAAATGGAGCAACTAGACCCCTCTCCCTCCTCCACAGCATGTGAGCCTGAGGAAGGTCAATTACCAACAGCTGCAGATTGGAGTGACCCTCGCGTCAGAAGACTTGATAGGCGGAGGCAACAGAAGGAAGGGAGGGGCAGGCCTGGATAAGTGCTGAGTCATGGAGCCACACCCCATGGCCTATATAAAGGATCTGCTTTCTGGCATTCTCTGAGTCAGGCAAAGTCTAAACATATCTTGCTGAAGTCACTTTCTGATCTCCTGCCTGCCCTGAGGACTTTGCTAGGACTTTGGCAGAGCTGCAGAGGCACGCCTGATTCGGATTTCCCTGACCCGGCCGTCAGCGGAGGAGTGGGACACGACAGGGTGGACAAAGCAATAGGGCACAAAAGTGGCACGGATCTTTAATATGGGAGGGAACTCTGTAGTTCTCTATAAGAACTACAAGATGAAGACTTGGAATGGTGGGCATATTTACAGATCAAATCACGCTATACAAAAGAGAAATTTTCTGACAGGGAGAGCAATCAACCCATGAAACAGAAGTTGCCTTCAGAAGTTGTGGGAGCTTCATCACTGGAAGCTTTCAAGAAAAGCCTGGACTGCCATCTGTCCGAAATGGTGTAGGGTCTCCTTGGGCGGTAGGGCTGGACTAGATGATCTATAAGGTCCCTTTCAACTCTGTTAATCTGTATGCCCAATGACTTTCAAGTCTTCTCTGACTTGAAGGTCATTGTGCATACAGATTAACAGAGTTGTTAATCTGTTAATCTGCATTGTTTAATCTCCTATGCATACATTAGCCAGGCACCGTACTTCCAGCGTTTTGTCCACTCTGATTCCTCTCTCACATTTGTCTTGTTTTGTTTTTTCCTCAAAAGATGAATTTGCAAATGGTTTTAAACTAAGATTTGATGAAACGGTGCTATTAAAAAGAAAGCCATGTTGAAGCATTATTGGTTCCTAGTTAAATGAATTTGTTAACATAGTGGATAGATGAATAATGCATTATGCCTGTTGGATGTAGAACATCTTCTGATGTAGTGTTGCATCAATTAATTAATACTTTCATTTATTTGATGTCACTAAGGGATGTCAATTAGGTTGAGACCAAGATCAGTTACTGCCATGCTACGAACACCTACACTTTACATCCACTTCTTGTAAAGGTTATGAGCAATATTTCCACTGCTGGGGAAAAAAAGAAGAAGATGAAAGATGTAAAAAGGGTTTTAGCGTTAAATATATTATCTTTCCTTTGCTGGAATGCAGCAACCTCCCTTGTTCTCACCCGCCTGACAGCGACTCACAACTCTGCTTGAGACAGAGGTTTCTCTTCTTCTGAAGCCTGAATGAGACTACCTCAAACAGCAAACCAACTGGACCCCAGCTTCCCAATTCCATTTCTATCTCTTCTTTATTTTGAGTCACATCTTTTGGCCTAGCTATGCAAATTTCAGAAGTACAAAGTTCATGAAATTCAACATAGATAAAGGAAAGGTTCTGCACTCAGCTAAGAAAAACCAATAGGTATAGACTAGGTCCATGATGGTGAACCTATGGCACGCATGCCACAGGTGGCACACAGAGCCATATCTGTGGGCACGTGAGTGTTGTCCTAGCTTAGCTCCAGTGTGCATGTGTGCACTGGCCAAATGATTTTTGGGCCTTCCGGGCCTACCAGAAGCCAGGAAACGGGCTGTTTCTGGCCTCCAGAGGGCCTCGGGGGTGAGGGTGGGGGTGGGGAAGGCCATTTTTGCCCTCCCAAGGCTCCTAGAAAGGCTCTGGAGCCTGGAGAGGGAGAAAAATGGGCCTTCCGGTCCCACCAGAAGTTGGGAAAAGGGCTGTTTTTGGCCTCCGGAGGGCCTCTGGTGGTGTGGGGAAGGCCGTTTTTGCCCTCCCAAGGCTCCTAGAAAGGCTCTGGATCCTGGAGAGGGAGAAAAATGAGCCTTCCGGTCCCACCAGAAGTTGGGAAAAGGGCTGTTTCTGGCCTCCGGAGGGCCTCCGGAGGATGAGGAAGGCCATTTTTGCCCTCTCCAGGCTCCAAGAAAGCCCCTGGAGCCTGAGGAGGGTGAAAAATGGGCCTACAGGGCCCGCCATGCGATCGCGTGCCAAAAGCGGGGTGAGCGCTTGGGGGGGGTTATGTGAGGATGCATGGGGGGGGATGCATTGAATTATGGGTGTGGGCACACACGTGTGCGACCCCCTATGCTCCCCCTGCTCTTGGACCCAATGGCAAAAAGGTTAGGTCATTACTGGACTAAGTGAAACTTGGCTTAATGCCAGTAACTGCGATAGGGATCTTGGAGTCCCAGTGGACAATCACTTCAATATGAGCCAGCAGTGTGTGGCGGCAGCCAAAAAAGCCAATGCAGTCCTAGGCTGCATTAATAGAAGGATAGAATCAAGATCATGTGACGTTCTTGTACCGCTTTACAAAGCCTTAGTAGTAAGACCGCACCTGGAACACTGCATCCAGTTCTGGTCACTACAAAACAAAAAAGTTGTTGAGACTGAGGGGTCCTCGGTGCTCTCTGAGCTGGGTTGTTTTCTTGCAGGTGTTTCATTACCCAAACTAGCTAATGTCATCAGCGCTAGCCTGTTACTTGCTGCCATAGAATGGAGGGGGGAGGGATAGGGGGAAGCTTACATTGCAGCTTTGCAACTGCTGTTATCTCCAAGCCAAGTCCATTGGCTCTGGTATGCCTTTGCTTAACTACAAGGGGGTTGGACTGTATACTGTGTTTGAAGTTGCTGTGCTGTGCACGTTTTACCTCATAGCTTGCTCGACCCTGTTTGCTTTCAGTTTGTTCCTAGTAAAAGTACTTTTCACTAAATCTATGGAGCCAAAGATTTTTCTTTCCTAGGAAATGAACAGAGGCAGCAGCCTTGACACTCTGGAGTGAGTGGAGAGGAGAGCAACAATAATGATTAGAGGGCTGGAGGGTAAAATGTACAAAGAACAATTACAGGAACTGGGTATGTCTAGTTTAATGAAAAGAAGGATTGTGGGGGACATGATAGCAGTCTTCCAATATCTCAGGAGCTGCCATAAAGAAAATTTGGGGGTCAAGCTATTTTTCAAAGCACCAAAAAGCAAGACAAGAAACAATGGATGGAAACCAAAGAAGGAGAGAAGCAATCTAGAACTAAGGAGAAATTTCCTAATGGTGAGAGCAATTAACCAATGGAATGACTTGCCTTCAGGAGTTGTGGGTGCCCATTCATTCACATTATTTGTCTGAAATAATGTAGGGTCTCATATTCAAGCAGTGGTTGGACTAGAAGAAGGTCCCTTCCAACTCCTCTGGTGGGCCTCTGGTGGCTCAGACTGTTAAGACAGTCTGTTATTAACACAGCTGCTTGCAATTACTGCAGGTTCAAGTCCCACCAGGCCCAAGGTTGACTCAGCCTTCCATCCTTTATAAGGTAGGTAAAATGAGGACCCAGATTGTTTGGGGCAATAAGTTGACTTTGTATATAATATACAAATGGATGAAGACTATTGCTTAACATAGTGTAAGCCGCCCTGAGTCTTCGGAGAAGGGCGGGATATAAATGCAAATTAAAAATTAAAAAAACCCTCTATTATTCTATGTTCTAAGTTTATGGCATGACCTGAACTTAGTTCATGGCATGACCTGACCTCAAGAACTGTCTCACTTGGAGCTATTCCTGAAAAGCCTGCCGTGTTATAACCATAGCTATTATTTTTGCCACTTTCAGATCAATTTATATTACTGCTGAGCTAAAGAGATAGACTCCCAAATGAGTAGATACAAAATTGAAACTGACATTTATTTTACATCAGTTGAGCTTGTTGTTCCTTGAGTAGAATATCATTATTGAAATTTAGCCTGTCTTAAAATTTAGACACAGAAAAGTGTTTTAAGCAAGCTAATGAGAAGCACCCAATTTCGGAAGTCCTAGGGATGAATCATCAAGGTAGGATCTCAAGATGTTTGCCTCAAGGTCTGCTCTAGGACAGGGGTCTCCAACCTTGGTCCCTTTAAGGCTTGTGGACTTCAACTCCCAGAGTCCCCCAGCCAGCAAAGCTGGTTGAGGAACTCTGGGAGTTGAAGTCCACAAGTCTTAAAGGGACCAAGGTTGGAGACCCCTGCTCAAGGAAGGGCACAATTTATAACCTCCTCTCCTAAAATTTGTACTTCTCTTCCCCTTATGTTTTGATATTCTGTGGTCACCTCCTTCTCATTACATTTGTGCCTGGAGACATCACAAGGGGGCCTCTGTGGCTCAGACTGGTAAGACAGTCTGTTATTAACAGCAGCTGCTTGCAATTACTGCAGGTTCTAGTCCCACCAGGCCCAAGGTTGACTCAGCCTTCCATCCTTAATAAGGTAGGTAAAATGAGGACCCAGATTCTTGGGGGCAATAAGTTGACTTTGTATATAAATATACAAATAGGATGAAGACTATTGCTAATATAGTGTAAGCCGCCCTGAGTCTTCGGAGAAGGGCGGGATATAAATTCAAATAAAAAAAAAAAGGACATCTTAAATCACAGTGGGAAGACATCTCGTCTTCTTGAATAATTGTAGATCTGCTTCTACTCTTCTGTCACCAGCCCAGCCCTCCTCCCCTTCCACCCATGCTGAAAAGGAATATCTCAGTCATGGTAGATTTGTGATTATTGGGCCATTAACTACAATAAACAAGAAGCGCCATGGGTGCAGGGATATGTAATGCAGAGAAAAAAAGATAGGTATGTTGTGACCCAGGCCCAAGTAGGTGGTAGGAAACTCAGTCCGGGGGGTGGGGGGAAAAACTTTATTCGAACAGCTGAGAATTACGTCATTCCCAGCATCATTCAACTCAAAACAAATTCCTTCCAAAACAAATTTCTCAGTTCTACCGCAAACCTTGGTCCAATTAGGCAAACTGCCAAAGGCCTTTCTTGGCAAACGTTCAGAAGTCACAAAAATAAATGCAAGACATAGACAAAGCAGAAGATGAAGCTACCAACGTTGTTTTCCGGCAAAGCCCAAATGCCGTTGCTGGTCTGTTTTAAGCCTTATGGGAGGGGCCAATCATCTTTTGGCCCTACTCCCGAGTCGTCCTCTTCGCTTGAGCTGCTCTTGCCTTCTGGCAGCTCTTCTCATGCATGTAATAGGAACAGGCTCCTCCTGTTTCTCTGCCTCACTACTATCAGGCTCTGGAGGCTATTGGAGTCAGCACCTCACTCCCCAATGGCTCAGCCTCATCACTGTCTGACTCCATTGCCAGCTCCACAGGCTGCTGGCGGACCACAACAAGGTAGTACAGTAGTACAGTCCAAAGGGAAATACTGTCTCTCACCATCTTGAAAATTTTCACCTGTAATTCAACAGGATTGGAGGTCTTGACTGCAAAAGCTTTGAGATTCATTGTGGACCTGCTAAATGGTGTCTGTTCTTTGAAAAGATCCTTGCAATTCAAGGAACTCAAAAGTAACATGCACGTGAGTATGTAGTAGTATCTTGTGTAGTCTACCCTTCCATGGGAAGATCTCTGAGAACATTACCAGAGTTTGTTCATTGTTTATTGTCTCTCATTTTTTACTGTGTTATTCATAGTAAAATAATAATGAATAATAACCCTGTGGCCTGCCATACAAGTCTGTTGCAGTAGTTTGAAAGCAACCCATGACCTCCTGATCCTATGACATTTGAAGCATTTGAGAGCCAGAGCTGATATGTTTCTGGATCAGCTACATTTGATTTGAAATAGGCAAACAAACACAATTTGGGCTTTTTAAGTATCATCTTTGACATGCTGGGGTTCTTCAGAATTTACAGGCAATTCAGTACCTCATTCACAGAACCTATTGCCTTCGATGCCTAAAAATTTCCAGTCCTGATGCTCTTCCACAGGGGTGAAATCCAGCAGGTTCTGACAGGTTCTAGAGAACCGATAGCAGAAATTTTGAGTAGTTCAGAGAACCAGCAAATACCATCACTGGCTGGCCTCAGAGTGGGTTGGGAATGGAGATTTTGCAATATCCTTCCCCCAGGAGTGGGTTGGGAATGGGGATTTTGCAGTATCCTTACTCTGGGGTGGGGAGGGAATGGAGATTTTGCAGTATCCTTCCCCTGCCATGCCCACCAAGCCACACCATGCCCACCAAGCCACGCCCATAGAACCGGTAGCAAAAAAATTGGATTTCACCACTGCTCTTCCACTCTGCTTCAGAAGATCTGATGGAAACTGCTGCAGTGATTGTGGAGAAGATGGGGCACATGCTTATATAGTCTCTTGCTTCTAATGCTACCTTTGCTTTGGGAGGATCAGGGCTGGATCAAAGAAGGCTCAGGGGCCTATTTAGATTATGTGAACTCTTAGCAACAAGATCAGGAGACATGAAAGGAGCTTTCATGAAGAATGTGTGCTGTTAACATATTCGGGCATCCTCCAGGCATCAGCTTATAGCTGGCTAATCCTTTCAACCTAGAAGCATCTGAAGTGTAGTGAGATGCTCATTTCAACCTGTGATAATACTATGTGTGTCCCACAAAGGACCTTTTCAGGTCCACAGAAGCCTTATTTCAATTGTGATGCTTCTGACAAGAGTAAACAACAAGATCAAGCAACTTGTGTGACTTGTGGTGAACCAAGCATAGGATCTTCAGGCTGGTATAGCCCCAAAACTGCCTGATAGTTACCAAAAGTCAACAACTCAATGAAGGAACCTTGTTGAATTTCTCTTCCAACTTGACACATCCGTGTCTGCAGAAACACAATGTAGTTGAGCTGAAAGTTTCCTAAATTAAGGAACAGGGAGAGATAGGAAAAGTACATCAACAAGAGCCCTAAATGAGTTTTCAGGATCTGATGTATAGTTGTGACCCAGGCCCAAGTAGGAAGTAGGAAACTCAATCAGTGAAAAAACAAACTTTATTCGAATAGCTAGGAATTACTTCATTCTCAGCGTAGTTCAACTAAATTAAAGCAAATTCCTCCCAACACAAATTCCTCAGTCCTATCATAAACCTTGGTCCAATTAGGAAAACTGCCAAAGGCCTTTCTTGGCAAACATTCAGAAGACACCGATACAAAAATAAATGCAAGAAGATGAAGCTACCAATGTTGTTTTCCGGCAAAGCCTGTTGTGTCTTGCCCGCTCTCACCGCAGCCGGGGCCTTCTTATCTGCTTCCGAATGCTGAGGAATGTCCTAGTATGCCTCCCGGCCCCAGCCCTGGCTCCATGCCCAGACAGGAGGAAGCACCTCCCGGCCCCAGCCCTGGCTCCATGCCCAGGCAAACGGAGCAACTAGACCCCTCCCCCTCCCCCACAGCATGAGGGAGGTCAATTACCAACAGCTGCCGACTGGAGTGACCCTCGCTTCAGAAGAATTGATAGGCGGCGGCGTCAGAAGGAAGGGAGGGGCAGGCCTAGATAAGTGCTGAGTCATGGAGCCACACCCCATGGCCTATATAAAGGACCTGCTTTTTGGCATTCTCTGAGTCAGGCAAAGTCTAAACATATCTTGCTGAAGTCACTTTCTGGTCTCCTGCCTGCCCTCAGGACTTTGCTAGGATTTTGGCAGAGCTGCAGAGGCATGCCTGATTCGGATTTCCCTGACCCGGTCGTCAGCGGAGGAGTGGGACACAACAAAGCCCAAACGCCGTTGCTGGTCTGTTTTAAGCCTTATGGGAGGGGCCAATCATCTCTTGTCCCTACTCCCGAGTTGTCCTCTTTGCTTGAGCTTCTCTTGCCTTCTGGCAGCTCTTCTCATGTGTGCATTAGGAACAGGCTCCTCCTGCTCCTCTGCCTCACTACTATCAGTTTCTGGAGATTCTGGAGATTCTTATCACACTCATTCCCCGATGGCCCTGGCCCCACCTAAGCCTCCGACGCAGAGCCCTCACCCGGGCCTTCCCCGTGGTCCAGGACTGGTCTACACTGTTCCTCAGCCTCATCACTGTCCGACTTCATTGCCAGCACCGCAGGTTGCTGGCGGACCACAACATGTTCCAAGACATGCTTGGAAAACGTGATGTGCATGAAAACGAGAAGCCTTCTACCATTGCGATAATTCTAATATCACGTTTAGGAACCTGGAGTGGGAATTTTAGAAATGTTTGCTTTATTCCAACCTGGCTGTTTTCAGAGGGGCACTAAACGACAGCCACATTGTTCTGAAGTCATTGCCTTTGATTTCAGTGTATTTCAATAAGATTGACGCATGGGTAGCCTTTCTAATCTTTGCCAGCATTTCTACTCAATGAATCTATTTTGATTTCACTCATGTATCTTTAATTCATTTAATTAGTCTTTGTAAAAACTAATGAAGAATGGTGACAAACCAACTTAGAAGACCCCTGGAGTTTTCCATTCATGAGTTGTCCAATCAAGGAGCTCTTCTCTTCTGCATGTGGCTCATTATCAGCCAACTGCAGGCAACATAATTAACATGTATAATGCAGATTAAACAAATCCAGACATTTGCTTCCCTGTTTGATGTCGCACTTCCTGATTGTCAGTGCACGGCAATTAATTTTGTGACATATTCATTTGTTTCATTTTCAGCTTTGACACGTCAGTGAGTTATAAAAATCCAATGAAGTTGCCATCTGACTTACATAAAACAAAATTTCTGGCTTGAGGAACAAACCCAGCCTTTCAGCTAATGTCACTCAGATGGATTCTGTTCGCCAAAGTGCAAATTGTCCTTTTATATTTATGCTATAAAAAAACTAGATCTCAAGCCACCAGCTTCTCCTCTTCTGTCCTATGCTCTTGTGGCCAAGAACGATAACTGAGATTGAGAGAGCCCAACAGAGTACAAGGTTAATTTGCCTCTTAATTACTTTTGAGGTGCGTCCTTTCATTTTCTTGTCCTGTGAGGGAATGTGTCCTTCACTTGGGGGAAGGGGACCTTGAGGAATTGGTTCTGTTTTGCTGCGTTGTGAGGGCAAAGTTATTTTAGATTCCATCCTAACCTTGGCAATTTTAAGTCTTGTGGACTTCAACTCTCAGAATCCCTCGGTCAGCAAAGCTGGCCGAGGAATTCTGAGAGTTATAATAATAATAATAATATTTTAATTTGTATACCGCCCTTCTCCCGAAGGACTCAGGGCGGTGAACAGGCAGATAAAATACAGACATACACAATAGTTAAAACAACCCTTAAAAAACTGATTTAAATTTGCCCAAAAATTAAAATAATATACACCCCCATAAAATTACAAAAATTTAAAAACCCATCAAATTCAATTAAAATTAAAGGTAAAAATCAAGCTAGTCCAGCCATACGAAATAAATAGGTTTTAAGTTCGCGGCGAAAGGTCCACAAGTTGAAGTCCACAAGTCTTAAAGTTGCCAAGGTTGGAGATCCCTGTTCTAGATAAAATATCTGTTTCCAACCTCCTGGTAATCAACAGTTGAAAAGGATCTCCAAGATTATGTTCCCCTCAAAACTTCTGTTCTGTCCTCATTACAGGTTAGTCTGTGTGCAGCTCGACATGCAGCTAAACCCACCTATCCTCCAATAAAACAGACCATGTGCGTAGATCTGAGTGCTTTATTGAAAGAACAGGATATGGTGAAACTGGGGGAAATAGGGATACATACAATGAGAACCATACAAGACAGACAGTATTGAGTTACTGCTGAACATAACAATTAATAAATACAAGCAATTTAAATCTCACCAGCGATGCTCTGTATATGGGATGTGGGTTTGTCCTTGGATGATCATGTGCCACAGATTAAGATGGATTCTTCTTGGTGCTTTTGCGTCCTCCAAATGCTAAAGGAAAATGGAGTCTGGCTTCCAAGCATGCTCTTGTTTTGAGAGTGCGGGCTGCTGGATAATAGGGTGGGGTCAGCTTCAAACAATATTCTTGGTATTTATCTCTACACCCACTAGATGGGGCGAGAGAGCAATAACAGTGTATAAAGGTTATATGCTGGGCAGTGGTGGGTTTCAAAATTTTTTACTACTGGTTCTGTGGGGAGTGGGGTGGGTGGGCATGGCATGGCTTGGTGGGTGTGGCTTGGTGGGCATGGCATGGGAAGGATACTGCAAAATCTCCATTTCCTCCAGATCAGCTGGGACTTGAAGGCAGAGAATAGATGGGGGCAGGGCCAGTCAGACTTTTTACTCCCAGTTCTCCGAGCTACTTAAAATTTTCACTACCAGTTCTCCTGAACTGGTCAGAACCTGCTGAAACCACCTCTGATGCTGGGGCATGACAACTTATGTGACATATCATCATCAGGCTGTTTATTAATACGGTCTTTTCTTTCAGCATCCCAAAATATACCTACAGGAATCCACCATCTTAATCTTTCCATCATGAAACTTCTGGTGCCTCCAACATATTTTCCTAATAATAATATAAATCCTTTCTCCTATATTTAGGATCCAGTGCAAACTTCCATATATCTTATATGATTCATCAGAAGTATTCTACAACCTCATTATTTTTGGACTTCCCTTCATATATTTGAGGTTGACAATCACCTATCTCCTATTATTTTTTTCTCGGTCTCACATTCTTGGTGCTCTTCCCCAGATTCCAGATGTCAATATGGTCTTCAACTTGTGATATTCAGAACTGGACACATTGCATTGAATGAGACCTGCATAAAACCGTAGATGGCATTATTAATATTTCTTGAGATCTGAATATGATACTTTATTGGCTTAACACGATTTTGTTGTTTTTTCTTGCAACTTGCATTCCTCTAGCCTTTTTAAATCCCAAGATCTTTTTCACTTGGACTGTGATTAAATGATATATTGCACATATCAAACAAATATTTCCTATATCAGCAAACTTTACATTTATCTATGGTGAAATTAATGTGCTAGTTTGGACCCTGCCAAGAATATTTTGATAGGTTCAGTCTTCATTCATATTAATTCCTCTTTAATGTGTACCAGTAAAACTGAAATGCAGAATCTCACTTCTTATTCTGAATTATTCAAAAAGAAGTTTCTGCCCAAACCCGACAGATACCTACCACTTTCCTCATCTCCAAGTTGTAATAAGATTTCATTAGGCACTTTGGATACAGCCCATCAGCCAGCTCTAACTATAGTTGGAGCCTTTTAGTCTATAGTCCAGAGTTTTCCAGCTTCTCAACAAGAATATGAAATAATCCTAACAACAGAGGTGTCGTGTCCCACCCCCCACTCCGACGAATAAGTCAAGGAAGTCCGTGACAAACTTGGCAACGAAGCCTCTGCAGCTTGCCAAGTTCCTTCGAGGTTTATCAGGGCAGGCAGGAGTCCAAGTTGTGATTTCAGTGATAGTATCAGCAAACTCGATAAGACTTTGCTTGACTCAAGGTTGGAATGCCAAAAGCAGGTCCTTTATATAGGCTGTGGGGTGTGGCTCCATGACTCAGCATTTATCCAGGCCTGCCCCACCCTTCCTTCTGCTGGCGTCGCCTCTCAGATCTCCGGAAGCGAGGGTCCACCCACTCTCAATTGTCTTCAGCTGGATCTGCTGACAGCTTCTGGGAAAGGGAGGAGTAGGAGGGAGTAGGGCCGAGTAATTCCAGCACCTGGCTGCCTTCCTGCTCTGACGGCTGAGCCAAAGGAACACACGCTGTACGAGTGAGGTTTATCGGGCTTGTCCTCCCACTCCTGGAATCCTCTCCGGGCATGGGGCCAGGGCCGGGAGCTGGAGGCATGACAGGCCGTTCATCTTCATTATCAGACTCGGAGTCTGATAAAAGGCCCGGTTGGAGATGGGAGGGGCCCGGCTGAGGAGAGGAGGGAGGACGAGTCACAACAAGAGGTGTTGTTTTACTGACATCTCATCATGTTCAGGAAATGAACAAGAATGTAACATTTTTGCCTTTTCTTTCATAACCCTGAAATTTTAGAAGCTCCATCCTAAACAAAGTCATTAATACCGTGTTTCCCTGAAAATAAGACCTGCCTGGATAATAAGCCCAATCGGGCTTTTGAGTGCATGTATTAAAATAAGCCCCCTGAAAATAAACCCTCCCCTAAAATAATCTCCCCCCCCCAAAAAAAATAAGCCCTTCCTAGAATATTTAAATGCATGCACAGCTGGTTCCCACCATTTCCTCTAGTTAGGGTTAGGGAGACAGAGCTGGAAATCAGGTAAGAGGAGCCCCGTCTTGCTCCACATGCCCCCAAATAATAAGACCTCCCCGAAAATAAGGCCAACCCCTTATTTTGGGGTTCAAAAAAATATAAGACAGGGTGTTATTTTTAGGGAAACACGGTATCAGTAGCAGGTTCCTCTTACCAGTTTGGAACCGGTTCGGAACTGGCATGCACAGAGTGTCCAGGCGGTTGGGCGGAGCTTCGTGCCACCGTCACTACCAATTTGCCCGAACCGGGGTGAACCGGTAGAAACTCACCACTGCATGGTATAAATCTGCAGGTTAATCTATACCTCAGGGTGCTCAGTAGCCATTTTCCATTGCAGAGATTCTTCCAGAAAAAGAAGAAATGGGACTCTTATTTTAATCCTTTTTCCCTGCAGATCAGTTTTTCCCAGAAAATCCCAGATTTCACAGCAAGACCTACACAGGGCAAAAGCAGAGGAAGGACAATTTCTCCCCTTCCAAGCATCCGCTCCGAGGACACTTTATATCTCAGAAGCAGTGCCAGCAGACTGTGCGAGTGAGCCATCGTCGGTTCATTTGTTCAGGGAACTGACCAGATAATTATTTATGTAATCCATTGCCGATTGCAAGTTCATTCCTGGAGGGGCAAAAAATGAACTTGTACTAAAAGCAGGCAAGGAAAAAAAAAATCTTTGTTCGATTAGATTAAGACAAATGCATAACCCCACCCCCCCCAAAAAAAGGATTATGAGTGATTTAATAAATTGATCCATTTTGTATCCTGTATCCTGTTATAGAAATCATTGGCTTTAAGTCACAGGAGAGATTATGAACTGCGTGGTTTATTAATGTTTTATGGACTTTGCGTGCTGCATCTTCAATGCAAAAACTGAATTGCTTCTGATGCTCAGAAGAGTTATTCTAAGGACGATTGCACAGCCAAAGTTATCAGTAGGTTGACGAGGTGAGTCAACTAGATCAAAAAATGCAATCCCTTAGTCACGTTGCTGAAGTTCAATCTAAGTTGCACAGTGTGATTTTCAGCCTTTTAGCCCCTTCCTATAGGAGCCTCTCAGTGCAACACACCTATACATCTGTATCGTATTACAAGTTGTTATTTATTTTGAAGGCAATATGAGAACTACATTAGGTTGAGAAAAGGGGAAATAAACAAAGGCATAACTATATTGTTTCTTGTTTATATCAATTTTAACTGATTGCTCATTGCAAAAACATATCCCATGGAGGGCTGCAGCCATTGATCTCAATCCACTGCCGTTGTTCAATCGGTTGGACAATTTTTTTTAACTGCTTGAAAATAAGAGATTTTGGGGGACTGGAGTTAAATGTTTTCACTCAGTCAGCAGCTTATTGATCATGAAAGCAAATGTTTTTTCTGCTAGGTCTTTCTTGCAGGCTGCTGCTGAAGAGGATAGAATAGACAGCCAAAGCTGGAGAAGGAGGAGAAGGGGGAGAAGGAGAAGAAGGAGAAGGAGGAGGGGGATGGGGAGAGGAGGAGGAGAAGGAGAAGGAGAAGGAGAAGGAGAAGGAGGGGAAGGGGAAGAAGAAGAAGAAGAAGAAGAAGAAGAAGAAGAAGAAGAAGAAGAAGAAGAAGAAGAAGAAGAAGAAGAAGAAGAAGAAGAAGAAGAAGAAGACAACAGAGGCAAAGGGATGATAGCCAATTTTCATACTATTCTTGGCATCCAGATCAATGAGACAGATGCTAATTTCAAACTTTCTAGGAACGGGCTTGTCCTCTCTCAGCAGTTCTTCGGCAGCTGATCATATCTACATGTTCCTTTAAAAAGATCAGAAAAGACTTGTGAACTTACCAATCTGTTAAAGAAAGCCAAAGCAATAATGCTAACAAAGCAAAACAAAAACAAAGCAATAGCCCTTATCCCTTTCTGTGTTATTATCATGTCACCATGATATTGCATTGTCCCAGAGGTTGCACAACCATGTCCATCTGGGTTGCTTCCCTTTCAGTTTGATGTGCAACCAATTGCATGTTCTATGAACAACAAAGGGTGCACAAAATGTACTCTGTGGAGCTGAGTAGGCTCACTCCCCTTTGTAGTGATGAAATGTGAACATTTCCTCCAAATATTTTTGTTTCTAGGCAGTGAGGTAGCCATGGCACTTTGCCTCAACAGGTCAGGTGCAGTTTCCATGGTTCCTTGGTACTCTTTGAACTTGGCTATTTCTTGTAGTTGTTTCATTATCCAAACCTGGGTATCATCAGCAGTGCTGGTAGGCAATGGGGTTTGCTCTATGATTATATTCTGGTGGCTTGCCCTGTTGGCAGAAGTGGACTTGGTGGTTCTTTGGTTGGGCTGTTTACTCTTAGTTTGTTTGGCAGTTCCTTGATTGGGGTATTGTTTACTTCTTAATTGGGAAGAACCATGTTGGTGCAGTGGTTAGAATGCATTATTGCAGATTAACTCTGCCCATTGCCAGGAGTTCGATCTTGAATGGCTGAAGATTGACTCAGCCTTCCATCCAGGGGTGAAATCCAGCAGGTTCGGACAGGTTCTGGAGAACCAGTAGTGGAAATTTTGAGAAGACGACTTCCGGTATCCAGCGGCAACGGACGTCTGGAAGGTTTCTCCTGCCTCCAGCGCCCGAATCCGGCCGCCGCCGAGGCCCTCAGGGGCCAGGTGTTCCGAAAAGGACACCTGCCGTACGGACGGCTCGCCAGGGGTCTCCCAGCCGATATACAGGACTGTGGGGACCGATGCTGGCGCGTCCTAGGCTTGGCGGGGTTCGGAGGCCACAGGCCGCGCCATTATTTTGGTCGCCTGGGCGCTGTGCCCGTGATACCGGGGCATTGGATTTATAACTGCAGCAGCCTGGTGGTGAACAGGGCACGGAGAAGAATTGAGGAGGAGAAGGAAGGAATATCGGTGGCGTGAGTGGAGTGCCCGGAGTGCGGGGGTTTTCTCCCTGCGGTTGGAAGGAGCACGAGTTATTCTGGAGAGAGGAGAACTTAAAATAAGAAGATTACCGGTTTTGTGGAGCTCTGGAGAGAAGAGGTGATGGAGAAATTTAGGAGGGAAGGTTTGAGGCCCCTCCTTCTGGGGAACAGTGGTGGCGCCCAGCTTCCGCCTTCACTATGAGAATTTTGATGACATCACTTCCCTTCGGCTTCCTGGTTGACTAACTGTACTCTGGACTCGTTGCTCCTGTGAGTGCCCCCTGGTGGATCCGGAGGAAATTACAAGGATACTGTGCTTGCCTGAGGATTTTGAATACTTTTTTTTTTCAAATGGCAAAAGGTCAGAGACCAACTGCTGGAGAGATGGAGAGAATTCTGGAAAAGTTATCCAATATGGACAAGAAATTGGATGATTTGCAAAGAGGCCAAACGGAAATAAGAGCAGAAATTGTGACTATCCAAAAGGATTTAAAGGATACTCAACAAGTCTCAGCAGAAAACAAGCAGAAAGTGGAAGGTCTGAGGGTGAGATGCGGCAGTGCAGAAAAGAGAGGAGACGACAGGCAATGCTGTGCTTGGACTACAGATGGATAAAATGTCTTATTTCCTTAGGTTTCAAAATTTGGAAGAAGTGGACCAAGAAGACTTGAGAGATGTTGTGACTAAATTGTTGGGAGAATTTCTTGGGAGAGGTGTTGATTTCATGAATTGGGATGTGGATCGAGTTTATAGAGTTAATTCGCAATATGCACGCACGCATGCAGTTCCCAGAGAGGTTCATGTCAAATTTGTGAGAAGAGAGACGAGAGATGAAATTCTTAGAAAACATAGGAGTGGGGCACTGATTTACAGGGGCAGGGAGATAGCCATTCTGAGGCAGATTCCCAGACAGGTACGTGAAAAAAGAAAGAAATATTATTTTTTGTCAAGCAAATTGTACCAGAAGGGAGTGGGCTTCAGATGGCTGATGCCAGAGGGATTGATGATTTTCCGGGAGGGCATTACGAAAAAAATCAGTACAATTGTGGAGGCTACGGCCTATGTGGAGGAACACAAAGCCTTCCTGGAATCAGATGATCCAGGAATTGAAGAAGGGGAGGTTATAGATCATGGGGCTGAAGCGGCTGCCGCTGTTGCGGCCCTGGAGTTGGGTCAGGCTGAACCCAGAGTTCTGAGATCCAAAACTAGGAAGTGATAAAGATATTTGGGATTGTGTTGGTTTTCCTTATTCTCTTTTGTACGATATTCTGATTATTCTTGACTCTTCTTTATTACGTATTTAAAATTTGCAAACTTAGCTACTTCGTGTCACCTGCTTGCCTTATGGCTGTTGTATGTGTTAAAAAATTTGAGTAAAATTCTTATTTTAGATAAGAAAAATGAAAATTTACCATACCTGATATGTATTTGTATAAACCTTTTTTGACTAATAAAAACTTTTTGAATAAAAAGAAATTTTGAGAAGATTCAGAGAACCAGAAAATACTACCTCTGACTGGCCCCAGAGTGGGGTGGGAATGGGGATTTTGCAATATCCTTCCCCAGGAGTGGGGAGGGAATGGAGATTTTGCAGTATCCTTCCCCTGCCACACCCACCAAGCCATGCCCACCAAGCCAGAACTGGTAGTAAAAAAAATTGGATTTCATCACTGCTTCTATCCTTCTAAGTCCGGTAAAATGAGATTGTTGAAGGCAATGTGTTTATTTATTAGCTGCTTGAGAGGATTGTAAAGCACTATGAAGTCGTATATAAATGCTATTGCTAGTGTTAGCCTGAAGTTAATCTTGGTGTTAATCTATGCTGATCTGGGTGTTTATTGTTGGTGGGGAGGTGTTTTGGTCTCTTTTTTTGTTCCCTTTTTTGGCTTTTTAAAAATTTGTTTATAATATAAAATACAAAAACAAATAGTAGGAAAAACAGGGGAGGGGAAGGCGAAGGGAAAAAAGACAGAAAAGGCATTGACTTCCAACTTCCTTTGGTGCAGTAGAATAAGATAATATCATCTTTTTTACTTTTATATAATACTGTACATATAAATTAGCCATTTCTATTCAACAAATCTATCTAATTGATAAAGCCCAAAATCAAAATTTCATGTTTTTTTCCACCTCAAGCACAAAGTCCAGCATTGGTTTCCAAGTAGAAACAAAAGTGCTTTTTTTAAAAAAAATTATCAAAGTGGTCAATTTAGCCATCTCTGCTAGCTCCATCAACTTTTGCAGCCATTCTTCCATTGTGGGCATCGAAGTGTCCTTCCATGTTGGTGCATAAAGTAATCTTGCTGCTGTCTCCCTTTTTGGCTTTTTGATTGTCTCTTTGGTATGACATGTAGAGTTGTGCTTTTTTTTTTTTGAGTGAAGCATCAAATTTTGGTGCTTGGAGGGATGAAGGAAGGCGTACTCATCAAGATAAGCAAAGCAGGTCCACTTGGAACTCAGACCAATCTGTACCCAAATATTTTCAAGAAAAAGTGCCCAATGCAATTTTGTTGCTCTTTTCATTTGAACTACATGAAAAATGATGGGCTTACATTTGTGAAAGAAAGCATCAGAATGGATCTATCTTTCAATTTAGAGTGCAGCGTTTCACTTTATATAATAATAATAATAATAATAATAATAATAATAATAATAATAATAATAATAATAATAATAATAATAATAGTAATAGTAATAGTAGTAATAATAATAATATCAGAGTTGGAAGGGACCTTGGAGGTCTTCTAGTCCAACCCCCTGCCCAAGCAGGAAACCCTACATCATTTCAGACAAATGGCTATCCAACATCTTAAAAATTTCCAGTGTTGGAGCATTTACAACTTCTGCAGGCAAGTTGTTCCACTGATTAATTGTTCTAACTGTCAGGAAATTTCTCCTTAGTTCTAGGTTGCTTCTCTCCTTGATTAGTTTCCACCCATTGCTTCTTGTTCTACCCTCTGGTGCTTTGGAGAATAGTTTGATTCCCTCTTTTTTGTGGCAACCCCTGAGAGATTGGAAGACTGCTATCATGTTTCCCCTAGTCCTTCTTTTCATTAAACTAGGCATACCGAGTTTAATGAAATACATACATACATACATACAGGCATACATATGGTAGAGGGGGCATGGATAGTCTGTAACACAGGGGTGTCAAACTCAAGGCCTGCGGGCTGGATGCGGCCCATGGGGTGCTTAGTTCTGGCCCATGGGGCTGGCCTGGAAACAGCAAAGGACCAGTCCAGGGTGTCTCTGCCAGCGAAAACAGAGCTGGGCGGTGGAGTGGGGGGGGAGGAGACACATTTTTGCTGGCAGAGGGCTATCAAAACAAACTAAAAACAGAAGAAAAGGAGAAATGTTTCCCCTTTTGCATTTGAGCGGGCAAGAAGGGACAGGAAAGGAGAAAGGGAAAGAGGAAAGACAAAGAAAAAGATGAGAAGAAGAGAGCAAGGAAGGAAAAATAAGGAAAGAGGGGAAGGAAGAAGAAAGGAGAAGGAAGAAGGAAGGAAAAAGAAGTGAAGGAAGGAAAGAAGGAAAGAAGGAAAGAAGGAAGGAAGGAAGGAAGGAAGGAAGGAAGGAAGGAAGGAAGGAAGGAAGATTATAATGAGAGTGAAGGATATTCTGAGGGAAGTCCTGCCTTAGGACTTGGCCACCACAGATGCCCCCGACACGAGTCCCGTGCCATGCCCACCATAGCCACGGACACCCATGGTCATGCCCAGCAGTGGGATTCAAGTAATTTAACAACCGGTTCTCTGCCCTAATGATTTCTTCCAACAACCAGTTCACCAAACTGCTCAGAAAGTTAACAACCGGTTCTCCCGCAGTGGTGTGAACTGGCTGAATCCCACCACTGGTCACGCCCACCTCCCTGCCCCTCCGAGGTCAAACACAATCTTGATGCGGCCCTCAGTGAAATCAAGTTTGACACCCCCTGCTTTAACACAAACGCTCTGCTGTCCCACCCGAATTCTGCCTTGGAAAGACAAAATTATTGGTATCATCTCAGATCTTTCCTACTTCAGTGGTGGTTTTTGTGGCGGCAGCACACAGTCAAAGATACACTGATGAAGATGTTTACAACATCTCTAATTTCTGCCGGCAAATCCCAGTTAAATTATCCCCATTTTACAAGCATCCGGTTGTTGTTGTTGTTGTTGTTGTTTTAAAAAAAGAAAAACGCCATCAACAATGAAAGCGGAATAAAAATATCTTTTGCTGAGATTAGCAAAAGTGCCAATTTAAAAAGAGCAATGCCTTTGTTTTGGGGTTTTGTTTTTTTTTAAAAAAAAAACCATACTGCTATCACTTCTTTTCTGAAATCCATTTCAGGTTTTTTGTTCAAGGAAAAAAAGGTCATATTCCCCAATGGACAGTATAAAGGCAAAGAAGGAAGGAAGGAAGGAAGGAAGATTATAATGAGAGTGAAGGATATTCTGAGGGAAGCAAGAATATATGATTATATATATTATTATTATATATATTATTATATATATTATTAATTATTAATAATTAATTATTAATAATATATATATTATTATATATATTATTATTAATAATAATAATTTTATATTATTTTATATTAATTTTATAATAATAATTTTATAATATAATAATAATAATAATAATAATAAATTATTAATAATATATATATATATATTATTATATATATATTATTATATATATATATATTATTATTATTATATAATATATTATTAAGCAAGAATATATGACTTTTTGCACTCATAAAAGTCCGACTGCACATATGGGAAAAAGCTGATTTAGCGTTGAACTTTTTGGAAAGGCAGGGCATGACTGCGTTCAATAAATATACTTTTGAGAAAGCAGAAGATATCCGCAGCATAGCAGGAGCAAAAATATAGCCCCCATAATTTCTGTGAAAGGGATACAGGGGCCACTATCTTCCTAGAGCAGGGGTCTCCAACCTTGGCAACTTTAAGCCTGGAGGACTTCAACTCCCAGAATACCCCAGCCAGCAAAGCTTGCAGCAAAGGAGTTGAAGTCCACCAGGCTTAAAGTTGCCAAGGTTGGAGACCCCTGTCTTAGAGGTAGTTGACTTACATCCTTGTTCCACTGTTTTGCCTGAAAAGTCAGGGTGAGCCGCCAGTGTGAATGGTTGCAGTTGCAAGAGGAGACTCCCTAATGAATTGGTGGGGGACAGGGGAGGGCTTCAAAAATTTTAGCAAGGGGTTCTCTGCCTGGTTGCTGGGTGGGCGTGGCCATGGTGGGTGTGGCCTGGTCAGCCTCCTGCACAATGATGGGTGGGGGAGCGTTTTTGTCCTCCCCGGGCTCCAGAGGCTTTCATCAAGCTTCAGGAAGGGTGAAAACAGTCTCCCCAGGCAATGGTGAGTTTCAAAAATTTTTACTACTGCTTCTTTGGGCGTGGCTTAGTGGGCGTGGCATGGCCTGATGAGCATGGCAGGGGAATGTTACTGCAAAATCTCCATTTCCTCCCCATCAGCTGGGACTTGGGAGGCAGAGAATAGATGGGGGCAGGGCCAGTCAGAATTTTTACTACCGGTTCTCCGAACTACTCAAAATTTCCGCTACTGGTTCTCCTGCTGAAACCCACCTCTGTCCCCAGGCTCTGGGGGCCTTCTGGAGGCCGGAAACGGGCCTGTTTCCAGCCTTCATGAACTTCTGGTAGGCCTGTATTTTGCCCTCCCTGAGCCTCCGTGCACACCCTGCACTTATCTGCATCCAAAATGGGCTATGTGGGGACTCCTGGGACGGGTGGGGTAGAGTGAGTGGGGCCAGGCACAGGAGTGGGTTTTGGGGGTTCTCCAAACTGCACAGAATCTTAGCCAGAGGTTCTCCCAAACCCCTATGAACTCCCACCAGCCCACCCCTGGTGGGAGACCCTTCTTCTTTTAGGTCATAGCCTCTGGCTTCTCCTAAATCCTCTATCTATCCTGGGTAGAAATCTTGAGTAGCAGGATTTTTGCCCACAGTTTGTTTTCAGCCACTCACCTGCTTGCTTGCAGATGTCCTCCAAAAGGAGCTGGAGGCAACTGCGGGCCTTCCCTTGGCAGCACACTGTGCCTAGGCAACGGTGCTAAATCACACCCCAGTGCGCAGGCATGCTCTCTCTCTCCCGCTTCCCTTCCCTTCCCTTTTGCAGCTGTGTGCAGCGGGATAAATCGAAGCAGGGCGTGACAGATGTATGGGAAGACGAGGCGAGCATAATCCTCAGCTTTCAAGCAGTTTGGAAATCAAGTCTGCTAATACCCCTTGCACTGGGTGAGATTGGAACGTGCACACATGGCGAGGCGAAAAAGAACCCTTTGAGACAAACGCTCATTAAGATCCAGATTTGATAGGAAATGGCACAAGGCCAAAAACACCATTCAGGGGATTAATGGTGCATTCAAAGTAGGAGGAGGGCAAAAAACAACAACAACAACCCAGCAACAACAGGGGGTTTTAGAAGCTGGGAGAGAAGGAGGCGCCCTTGCAACCTGGAACCTTTTCTTGTCGGGATGGAAGATGGGAGCCCTCTTCGCTCTTGCAGGGTACTGGGGAGGCTTTTCCCATTGGCTGGCATTTTTCAGCATCCATTTTTTTTTTTACTTTATTTGTTAGAAGGGTGACCTTTTGCCTTTAAGCAGTGGTGAAATGCTACCGGTTCACTCTGGTTTGGGCGAACCGGTAGTTAAAAAAAGGCTACCGGTTCCTCTGACCCTGTATTTCTGACAATCAGCTTTGCCGCACGATTTAAAATCGCTAGAAAGCAGGAAATCCTACTACAAAGCAGGAAATCCTGTGGCACAACTGATCCCACCCCCCCGTTGCTGTTCTACTTACCTTCCCAAGCTTCCTTTTCTTGCCATTTGGTGCATACCGTGCATGCGCGCACACGCCACATGCATTTGGTGCACACTGTGCATGCGTGGATCATGCATGCATGTGCATGCAGCACACATTTGGCACACAGTGCACATGCATGCGTGCATCATGCATTTGGCATGCATTGCACGCTTGGTGTGCACCGCACATGCGCAGCCAGCAAACCGGTGGCAAACCGGTTCAGATTTCACCACTGCCTTTAAGGCTTCCTAGCTCTGTGAATTAGAGCATTGAGTGACAGATTCATTCTCTCTGTGTGAATGAGGACACAACTAGAATCTTGCTAAAGTGGCCCAGGGATTGTGGGCATCTTCTTAGGATGATTCAGCTGTGAGTAACAACTGGAAAGAGGCCACCAGTTTTCCAAAGAAGGCCAAAGCTGGGAATCTCGATTCCGAGTTGCTGGCCAGGGTGCTGAAAGAGTTGTCACCCACCGGGATTTCCCTGGAAATCTAAATTACATGAAAGCTTATCTCTGGCATTAATAGAAGAGAGGCTGCAGACATCTCAACCACAGTCGCTGCACCACCACAGGGTGGCTTGCAAGAATCAAGGCCTACTGGGACATCTTCAAAAGATAGGGAGAGAGATCCCAGCCAAGGAAGGTTCATTGAACAGTACAAGCTGGAGGATATAATACAGGGAGTTCTCAACTTAAACCAGTTCACTGTTTGACATTAAGATAAAGGTAAAGATTCCCCTCGCGCATATATGCTAGTCGTTCCCGATTTTCCATGGTCATATCTCTGTGGTCATGTTCCCGATGTCTCCGTGGTCATTTGGCCGGCATGACTACACTCCAGAGGCTCACAGAACTTTGTTACCTTCCCACCAAAGGTGGTCCCTATTTTTCTACTTGCATTTTTTATGTCCTTTCGAACTGCTAGGTTGGCAGAAGCTGGGACAAGCTACAGGAGCTCACCCCGTTACGCGGCACTAGGGATTCCGAACCGCTGAGCTGCCGACCTTTCGATCGACGAGCTCGGTGTCTTAGCCACTGAGCCACCGTGTCCCACTTTGTTTGATATTACAACGGCACTAAAAAAAAGTGTTCTATGGCCATTTTTTCACACTGAGGACCATTGTAGCATCCCCATGGTCATGCGATTTACATTTGGATGCTTGACAACTGGTTCATATTTATGATGGCTGCAGTGTTCCCCGGGTCATGTGACCGTCTCTTGCGACTTTGGGGGTCCATGGGGAAGCCAGGTTCACTTAACAACCCCTGTGACTAGCTTAACAACTGCAGCGACTCACTTAACAAACGTTAAGCAAGAAAGGTCATAAAATGGGGCGGCACTCACTTAATACGTTTCTCAATCCCCAATATAAATTTTGGGCTTCGTTCTGGTCGTAAGTCGAGGACTTACATGCACCGGTTTCAGTGAGACAGATTTGGAAATAACCGGGAGTGGAAATTAAAGCTTTTACAGATCGTTTCCAAGGGTTGGGTTTTTTGTTTTTTTTTAAATCTCTCATTTGGGCTGCCCAGAGTTCTGCAAAGTGTTTCATTTGGGAACTTTTATGGAAAATAATTTTAAAAGCTGGCATACAGCAGCCTGATCTTTTAAAGCCAAATATCCAGCTCGAGTTGGTAATCAAAATTCACCTCCCCATTTGGATCCACTTCAGAGGTGGTGTTCAGAAGCAGCTGACAGGCTCTCTATCAATGTGAGACCATGTGCGGTCTCCTGGCCCAAATTCTGGTTCACAGCTGAAGCAGATTCTCAGTGGAGACCCCAACTCTTGGCTCAGAAAGTTGGCGACTTTTCCCCGTCATGCAGGTACAGATCTTTTGCAAAGAGCACCATCCACGGGTTACAATGTTTGTAAGTGTTCTAAGCAGGGGTGAAATCCACTTTACCTTCACTACCGGTTCGCAAACGTGAGTACGTACATGCGCTTGCTACAATCACGCGCGCCTCCTCCACACATGCGCAGAGCCTTCTGGACATGCGCAGAGGGTCAAAAATGGGACATGAGGATGTCTGGACGAGTGGGCTACCGGTTTGCCCGAACCGGATAGAACTGGCTGCATTTCACCACTGGCTCAGAGAGGTATTTGGACTGAAAAGCAGAATAGAGAAAAAGATGGAGAAAGACAGAGATAAAGAAAGACCCTTTCAACCCTTACAAACTCTTGCTGTTTGGTGGGAAAAAGAAGAGTCCTCTTCCAATTTGTTTCTCCAACAGCTCCCAGAAAGGCCTCTCCCTTGAAAGATCCTGTGTGAGAGGTTAAACATCTCTTGTTCTGCCCCCTCCAGCAGCCCCTGGCTACCATCATGGGCTGAAATCAATTTGTGCTCCAGGCAGCTCCTTGTAGATGACTAATTTGAAGCAGATGAAGAACTAGGGGCCATGGAACAGTTTTGGTTTATCATGACCTTGCTGAGATTTCTATATGGAGACATTTCCCTCCTACCCAAGGGTGCTTTTTCAAGAGGCAACTGGTCTTTCTTGTTCTCACTTCTCATCCAAGAAGCTTCTTCAGCTCTGACTGGGTGGTGGGGAATTGAAGGATTGATACTCCTTGCAGATAGCTGGTCATTTGCATTCTTTTAGAGCAGTGGTTCTCAACCTTTATAGTGCTGCGACCCCTTTAATACAATTCCCCACAATGTGGCGACCCCTGAGGATCTGAGCGCACCTCAGCAGCCGCAGAAGGGGGAAAAAAGCGGCAAACTGTTTTTTTGGATTTATCGTGCCTGAAGCCGTATTGGCTAGCGATCTGAACTGCTTGCGATTGCCTTGAGGACGGAGGCATTAAAGCGGAGACTCCTCCCCTATTAAGTTTATCGCGCCTGACGCCAGATTAGGCTAGCGATTGGGAGTGATTGCAGTTGGCTTGAGAGGGAGACATCAGAGCAAAGATTTCTCTCTTTTTTAATTCATCGCACCTGAAGCCGAATTCGGCTAGCGATTTGAAGAGCCTGCAGCTGGCTTGTGGAGTCAACCATTGGAGCGCGATTCTTCGACTCACAAGTATACTTCCCATATTTCCGATGGTCTTAGGCGACCCTTGGCAAATCGTCATTCGACCCCCAACGGGGTTGCGACCCACAGGTTGAGAACCGCTGTTTTAGAGAGTCTTTGAAGCCACCTGGAAGTTTACCTGTGTGTCCACCTGAGTGGTTCAAATGGGTGTGGAGCCTTCTTGGAACGGTTGAAAGGACTTGGAACTGTTGTAGACTGGAGACAGAAGATGTCACATCCCTCCTCCTTTGTTGAGAGAGGGCTGTTGAGAACATCTTCAAAGAAGCAAAACGTGTTCAAAGAAACCAAGAAAATCCAGTTGCCTCTTGAAAAAGCACCCTTGGGATAACTATCAGTGGTGGGATTCAAATAATTTAACAACCGGTTCTCTATCCTAATGAACAGCTGAGTAAGCGTGCCCATGGTGGGCATGGCCAGGGGATGTGACAGGCCTCCTGCACCCCTCTGGGAGCAAAAACAGTCCGCAGGGGAGGGGAAATGTTTTGGGCCTAGTAGGCCTCACTGCAGTCTCCTGAGAGTGAAAACAGGCCATGGGGAGGTTGCAATGCATCCCCCTGTGCCCTGTTTTGGGCCTAGGAAGCATCTTTGAAGTCTCCTGAGAGTGAAAACAGGCCACGGGGGGGCCTCACCACATCCTCTTGTGCTGTTGTGTCTTGCCCACTCTCACAGGAGCCGGGGCCTTCTTATCTGCTCCCGAACACGGAGGAATGTATGCCTCCCGGCCCCAGTCCTGGCTCCATGCCCAGACAAGCTGAAGAGGAGGGGGCACCTCCCGGTCCCAGCCCTGGCTCCATGCCCAAGCAGGCTGCAGAGGAGGGAGCACCTCCCGGCCCCAGCCCTGGCTCCATGCCCAGGCAAACGGAGCAGCTAGACCCCTCCCCCTCCTCCACAGCATGTGAGCCTGAGGAAAGTTTATTTCCAACAGCTGCTGATTGGAGTGACCCTCACATCAGAAGACTGGATAGGCAGAGGCAACAGAAGGAAGGGAGGGGCAGGCCTTAATGAGTGCTGAGTCATGGAGCCACACCCCATGGCCTATATAAAGGATCTGCTTTCTGGCAGTCTCTGAGTCAGGCAAAGTCGAACTTATCTTGCTGAAGTCACTTTCTGGTCTCCTGCCTGCTCTGAGGACTTTGCTAGGACTTTGGGCAGAGCTGCAGAGGCAAGTCTGATTCGGATTTTCCTGACCCGGCTGTCAGCGGAGGAGTGGGACACAACATGTGCCCTCTTTTGGGCCTAGGAGGCCTCCCTGCACTTACCTGGGAGCCAAAATGCGGTATGTGTGGACTCCTGGAAGGGGCAGGGTGGGGAGGGGAGGGGCCAACCAGCAATTTAACTACCGGTTTTCCTGAACCGGCCTGAACCGGCTGAATCCCACCACTGATGATTATGACCTGAGAATCTCTATAGACATTTCCCTCATACTTTACAAGAAATCCTCCCTCTACTAAGTCTCACATATCTGCTTCTCTTGACCCCAAGCACTGATAGGCCATTTTGGTAAAAAAAAAACTGGACTGGAAAATGTTTCCCCCCCCCAACATTTTGTAATCTCCTATCAATATGGTACATAATATGCGAGGTGTAAGAATCAAGTAAGGATTTCTAAAAGCTACGGCCGTATCTGCTAGTTCATATGGTGTGCAATCTCAATTCAGTTCAGAGCGATAGATCCATTAGCCATACCTGGACCTTTTGTTCCAGTTCAGATGAAAATGGAGGAGTTTAATCAGTAAATCTTTGAGCTCCTAGTCATTCCATTTACTAATATTTAAAGGGGAAACCCCTCCCCCGCGCTAATTCTCTGTCATCAGAAGAGACCGTTGCCATTTCAAACCAGTCAAATTTAAATGTAATTTTAGTGCAGTTTTGTCACGGAAATTATCTTGACGTTCGTTAGCACTTCTCCTTGACAGGATGCCTAACACCACAACTGCTATTCCATTAAAAAGAAAAAAACCTAAATAATATTTTATCCATTACAAAATAGCAGAGAGAGAGAGGGAAAAAAATGAACAGGGCTATTATGACTCATCCTCCCTCCTCTCCTCAGCCGGGCCCCTCCCGTCTCCAACCGGGCCTTTTATCAGACTCCAAGTCTGATAATGAAGATGAACGGCCTGTCATGACTCCAGCCCCTGGCCCTGGCCCCATGCCCGGAGAGGATTCAAGGAGTGAAAGGAGAAGCCCAATAAACCTCACTGATACAGCGTGTGTTCCTTTGGCTCAGCCTTCAGAGCAGGAAGTGAGCCAGGTGTTGGAATTACCCGGGCCTACTCCCTCTGACCCCTCCCTTTCCCAGACGCTGACAGCAGATCCAGCTGAAGACAATTCAGAGTGGATGGACACTCGCTTCCAGAGATCTGAGAGGTGACGCCAGCAGAAGGAAGAGTGGGGCAGGCCTGGATAAATGCTGAGTCATGGAGCCACACCCCACAGCCTATATAAAGGACCTGCTTTTGGCATTCCAACCTTGAGTCAAGCAAAGTCTTAGCTAGTTTGCTGATATCGGACCCTATCGCTGAAGTCACCACTTGGACTCCTGCCTGCCCTGATAAACCTCGAAGGAACTTGGCAAGCTGCAGAGGCTTCGTTGCCAAGTTTGTTACGGATTTCCTTGACTCATTTGTCAGAGTGGGGGTGGGACATGACAAGGGCCAATGTGCACAATGTGCAGAATAGTCACTCAATAAAACATGGATCTAGCTGTGGATTAGATGACCAGAACTGCCTGCAAAACATTATTTTATTTGATGATTCTCCTAGTTGTTGGATCATCCAAGAGTGTCCTCATTCTTGGATAAGAGGTTTGGCTCCAGACCTGCTCCTTTTTTCCTCCTTTTTTCCAGGGCCTGTTCATCACCAGAAGTGGATGAAGATGGAGAGAATTTCTGCTTGTGAAGCAGAGGTGGGTTTCGGCAGGTTCTGACCAGTTCTGGAGAACTGGTAGCGGAAATTTTGAGTAGTTCAGCCCTATGTTAAGTAGGATCTCAAGAACTTCTTCCCCCATCACTGACATCCAAATAAGGATGAAGGAAACCTGGATAATTATCTGACAGGGTATCCATTCTGATTCAAGGTTCCAGGAAGGGAGGGGAGATGAGTTTGCCATGATTGGAAACCAGTTTGAAAAGGGACCTGGTGGATGCCTACATTCTGTTGACACATCGAGCTGATTTTTATGCCACCTCGGCCAAAATTAAACCGGTATCACTGTAGGGGGTCAATCCTCTTCCTTTTTGCAGACCTACCATCATCCCTGTCTAACTCCAATCCCTTCTTCCAGATTTATCTTCCCTGGCAATGGGGAGTTTCCACATAGGCTACATCATGGCTGTGCCAGTCTCTTTGAAGCCACTGTAAACATCTTCAGCACCAAGGAGATGCTTGGAAGGAGATGAAGGCCTTTGCTTTTTCCAAACGTTCTCTCGACAACCGTCTAATTCATGAGCCAGTTCTAAATAGAGGACAATAAATTTTATATAGCATTACATTCAGAGGTGGTTTCACATAATTTAACAACCGGTTCGCCCAGCACCGAAAATATGAGTGCATGCAGTTTGCTCAAATGCACAGCTTGCATGCATGCGGCTTAGAAAATGTGGCTAAATAGGAGTCTAACCCTAACCCTAACATACCCTAGCCCTAAACTATCCTAACCCTCACCTTCACCCTAACCCTCACCCTAACCCTAAGCCTAACCCTAAGCCTAAACTTAAACCTAAACCTAAACCTAACTCACTCTAACCCTAACCCTAACCCTAACCCTCACCCTCAATCTAACCCTAACCCTCACCCTAACTCACTCTAACCCTAACCCTCACCCTAAACCTAAACTTAACCCTAACTCACTCTAACCCTAACCCTCACCCTCACCTTCACTCTAACTCATTCTAACTAACCCTCATCCTCATCCTCACCCTAACCCTAACTTACTCTAACCTTAACTCTAACCCTCACCCTAACTCTAAATCTAACCCTAACCCACAAGTCGCCACTACTGGTTCGCTGGAACCAGTCCAAACCAGCTGAATCCCACCACTGATTACATTACTGGAAACAGAACACTCTTCTGGACTGATACGTTTTTTTTACCTAAAGCAATTTTTACCTAACAGGGTGTTTTGTAAAAGGAATAGGACAAAGCCATCCGCAACTAAGGGAAGTAGGTAAAACTTCCTGATGTTTCAGATAATATTCAAGGCCTTCACTGAAAACAACAACGATAAGTACTCTTTGCAGGGCTTATGCTCTTGATGGGCCTTAATTTCCTTTTATTTCTTTCCTCCTGAGAAAACATATACAACTCTCTCGCTTCTGTCATGAAGAAGAGTCTCAGTTTACCCACCTTGGCAACACAATCCCCATCCCGTTAAAGACCTTGGAGTTTTCATGTCAAATGATCTAAGTGCCAAAGCCCACTGCAACTACATAGCAAAAAAAGCTCTAAGAGTTGTAAACCTAATTTTGCGTAGCTTCTTTTTCAAAAACACCACACTACTAACCAGAGCATATAAAACATTTGCTAGACCAATTCTAGAATACAGCTCACCTGTTTGGAACCCTCACCACATCTCTGACATCAATACAATTGAACGTGTCCAGAAATATTTTACAAGAAGAGTTCTCCATTCCTCTGAAAACAACAAAATACCTTATCCCACCAGACTTGAAATCCTAGGCTTAGAAAACTTGGAACTCCGTCGCCTTCGACAAGACCTAAGTTTAACTCACAGAATCATCTATTGTAATGTCCTTCCTGTCAAAGACTACTTCAGCTTTAATTGCAATAATACAAGGGCAACCAATAGATTTAAACTTAATGTAAACCGCTTTAATCTAGATTGCAGAAAATATGACTTCTGCAACAGAATCATCAGTGCTTGGAATACTTTACCTGACTCTGTGGTCTCTTCCCATAATCCTAATAGCTTTAACCAAAAACTTTCTACTATTGACCTCACCCCATTCCTAAGAGGACCATAAGGGGCGTGCATAAGCGCACAAACGTGCCTACCGTTCCTGTCCTATTGTTTTTCTTTTCTTCTTCCTATATATGTTTATATGTGTATATACTATATAATCTTTTTGTATGATGTTGTGACAAAAAAATAAATAAAATAAATAAAAAAAAACAATTTTGGAATTTGCAGAGTGAGTTGGTAAGCAGGAAGTGTTCCCAACTCTTATGAACCCACTGGATTCTAAATTTAGGACTTGGTCTTAAACCAAATTTCTCTAAATGTTATTTTAAAAAATTGAATTGTTTTACAACCAAGAGTAAATATTAATACAGACTGAAATGGAACAAGAAGGAACAAGAAACAGAAAGAAAGAAAAGAGAAAACGAAAGTGCTTCTGGGAAGCATCCCCCCCCCCCCAGAAGATCGAAATACTTTGGGGAATGTTAAAAATGTGGGATAGAATAAAAGAGAAATGGAAAAAACAATCTTAAGGGAGACAGAAACCAGTACCAGTCTCCCTGCCCCCAGACTGAGAAGGCCAATTTTTAGAAATGCAGATTTGGTAACCCATTCAGAAAGACTGGGTCAGACAGGAAACTCCAAATAAGCAATTGGGCAAGCCAAAATGGTTGAGAGGATTAGCTCAGACAAGCATCTAAGATTTGCCCTTCCCCTTTTGCGTATAGAGCCAGCCATGACCCCATAGAAATCTGACAACAGCCAATAGAATATGAAAGGATGTATTCTTGCACAGGAACAGGAAGCTCAAATACAAAGTCCAAGAGAAAATATAAATACCCTTCCCACTTTCAACTCCATGTAGTCAGCTACCCAGAATCACACGTACTTGGTGGTTCTGCTCAGGGCCGGGTTCTACTTACCCCAGAAAAGACAGTGAAAATCTGGGTGCGTCTCATACTCAGAAGCCCCGCCAAGCTTCTCAAATGGAGGTTTCAGAGGCTGAAAGAAGCTTCAGAAAAGAAGCCCCCAAACAGAGCTTCAGAAAAGAAGCTTCCAAACAGAGCTTCAGAGGCTTTTTTCCTGAAGTTCTGTTTTGGAGGCTTTCAGAGGCAGAAAAAGGTTTTTTCTGAAAGGGAGTTTTAAAGACAGAAAAAAAAAGCAAAAAAAAAAAAAAGCAAGGCCTAATGCTCACAACCAAGGAATCTGTTGCTGAAATTCACCTCTGGGAACAGCTGATTGGGGGTATTCCGAGAGGCCGATCCACCTGCCAACCAGCTTTTTTTCTTATTTTCCTCCCCAAAGACTAAGGTGCATATTATACTCTGAAAAATACGGTACCTTTACTACCAGTTTTCAACGGGATCGCGTTAACCAATGTTAGAGCCAACTTTAACCAAAAACTTTCTACTATTGACCTCACCCCATTCCTAAGAGGACCATAAGGGGCGTGCATAAGCGCACAAACGTGCCTACCGTTCCTGTCCTATTGTTTTTCTTTTCTTCTTCCTATATATGTTTATATGTGTATATACTATATAATCTTTTTGTATGATGTTGTGACAAAAAAATAAATAAAAAAAAACAATTTTGGAATTTGCAGAGTGAGTTGGTAAGCAGGAAGTGTTCCCAACTCTTATGAACCCACTGGATTCTAAATTTAGGACTTGGTCTTAAACCAAATTTCTCTAAATGTTATTTTAAAAAATTGAATTGTTTTACAACCAAGAGTAAATATTAATACAGACTGAAATGGAACAAGAAGGAACAAGAAACAGAAAGAAAGAAAAGAGAAAACGAAAGTGCTTCTGGGAAGCATCCCTCCCCCCCAGAAGAACGAAATACTTTGGGGAATGTTAAAAATGTGGGATAGAATAAAAGAGAAATGGAAAAAACAATCTTAAGGGAGACAGAAACCAGTACCAGTCTCCCTGCCCCCAGACTGAGAAGGCCAATTTTTAGAAATGCAGATTTGGTAACCCATTCAGAAAGACTGGGTCAGACAGGAAACTCCAAATAAGCAATTGGGCAAGCCAAAATGGTTGAGAGGATTAGCTCAGACAAGCATCTAAGATTTGCCCTTCCCCTTTTGCGTATAGAGCCAGCCATGACCCCATAGAAATCTGACAACAGCCAATAGAATATGAAAGGATGTATTCTTGCACAGGAACAGGAAGCTCAAATACAAAGTCCAAGAGAAAATATAAATACCCTTCCCACTTTCAACTCCATGTAGTCAGCTACCCAGAATCACACGTACTTGGTGGTTCTGCTCAGGGCCGGGTTCTACTTACCCCAGAAAAGACAGTGAAAATCTGGGTGCGTCTCATACTCAGAAGCCCCGCCAAGCTTCTCAAATGGAGGTTTCAGAGGCTGAAAGAAGCTTCAGAAAAGAAGCTTCAGAAAAGAAGCTTCAGAAAAGAAGCTTCAGAAAAGAAGCCCCCAAACAGAGCTTCAGAAAAGAAGCTTCCAAACAGAGCTTCAGAGGCTTTTTTCCTGAAGTTCTGTTTTGGAGGCTTTCAGAGGCAGAAAAAGGTTTTTTCTGAAAGGGAGTTTTAAAGACAGAAAACAAAAGCAAAAAAAAAAAAAAAAAAGCAAGGCCTAATGCTCACAACCAAGGAATCTGTTGCTGAAATTCACCTCTGGGAACAGCTGATTGGGGGTATTCCGAGAGGCCGATCCACCTGCCAACCAGCTTTTTTTCTTATTTTCCTCCCCAAAGACTAAGGTGCATATTATACTCTGAAAAATACGGTACCTTTACTACCAGTTTTCAACGGGATCGCGTTAACCAATGTTAGAGCCAACTTTAACCAAACAGAATTGCCTGTTAGTCCTGCACAAATAGCAACGTGAAAACGGATTCTAAAACAGAAACTGTATTTGTCTGTTGTGTTTAAAAATAAATGACGGAGACTTTTGTAGGCATTGTTCTGGTTTCCTGTTTTGTTCTTCATTTCTCTGGCAGGCAGCCATTCAAGGGCAACTTCTGCTTTTGGTAAACGGTAGAGACTCAACTCTCCACAACAGAGAGAAAAAGAATACAAGAAATAAGCTTCTCATATTGGTGGGAAAAACTCAACATTATGCGCAACTATTTAAACCGAAAACAGTCCCCCACTTTTGACGTAATATTGCTGGTGGTCTCCCGAGAGGGCATGTCCAAGGTTTCTGCCAGGGGTGAAATGCTCCCGGTCTGGACCGGATCAGCCGATCCAGTAGTGATGGTGGCGAGTAGTTCACAGAACCAGTAGCAAAAATCCCTTCCCCCCCCCTCCATGCCCAGCTGAGCCATGCGATCATCAGAGCCTTTTTTAAAAAAAATTTATTTTTAAAAGCATTTTTTTAACAACCGCTTCGGCCAAAGAGGTTGTTAACAAAATGTTTTTAAAGGGTTAAAAGAAGGCTCTGATGATCCCAGCTGAGGTACCTGATCATCAGAGGCTTTTTTTTTACTTTTAAAAGCATTTTTTAAAAGGTAAAAAAACTGAACCTGCTAGGCAAAAAATGGGAGGGTTGTGTGTTTGAGAGAGAGAGAGAGGGGGGGAGAAAGAAAGAAAGAAAGGAAGGAAGGAAGGAAGGAAGGAAGGAAGGAAGGAAGGAAGGAAGGAAGGAAGGAAGGAAGGAAGGAAGGAAGAACGAAAGAAAGAAAGAAAGAAAGAAAGGAAAGAAGGAAGGAAGGAAGGAAGGAAGGAAGGAAGGAAGGAAGGAAGGAAGAAGGATGGAGGGAGGAAGGGAGGGAGGGAAGAAAAAGAAGAGGAAGGAAGGACTACAAACCTGGCACTAGACGCAGCTTCAGAGGATAATCCAGGGCTGGAAGGGACCTAGAGGTCATCTAGCCCAACCCTGCTCCAGCAGGACATTGTTAGTGAGTTTCTGTCTTTTGATCCCCCAGTCACATGGTTACATAGCCACGCCCACCCAGTCACATGACCGCCCCATCAAGCCACGGCCACAGAACCGATAGGAAAGAAATTTAGATTTCACCACTGGTTTCTGCCATAAATTCTTGGAGAAAATTTGAGGTGGAGGGCTGCTTCTAAAGCCTTCTCAAGTGCATGGACATCCCCCCCTCCCAGATGAGCTACAGGAAACCAAGGAAAGATGATTAGCATTGATCATTTTCTCTCTGCATCTAGGGAAAAAAATAATAATCCACAGAGGACTGATGGGCCTTGTTTACTTTTACAAAGTTCTCAGTTTGTTCAGCATTTCTCTGTTCATCACTGAAGCTCTGCAGGACAGGAGCCCTGGTGGCGCAGTGGTTAAAGTGCAGTATTGCAGGCTAACTCTGCCCACAACCTAGAGTTTGATCCTGACCGGCTCAAGGTTGACTCAGCCTTCCATCCTTCCAAAATCAGTAAAATGAGGACCCAGATTGTTGGGGGCAATATGCTGTCACTGTTAACTGCTTAGAGAGGGCTGTTAAGCACTATGGGGCAGTATATAAGCTCAAATGCTATTGCTATTGCTATGATAGTATAGCATGCAATGCCATCTGCTAAGCACCTTCCTGTTCTTTGGGGTCAGCTGGAATGAAGTCCGCAATATCTACCAAACACAGGTACTCCTTGACTTACAACAGTTCATTTAGTGACCATTCAAAGTTACAACAGCACCAAAGTTCACAGTTATAGACTTCTTGGTCGCATCCCCATGATCGTGCAATCAAAATTCAGATGCTTAGCGACTGGGTTCGTACTTATGACCGTTGCTGTGTCCCAAGGTCATGGGATCACCTTTTGACAAGCAAAGTCCGTGGGGAAGCCCGATTCACTTAACAACTGGGTGTCTAACTTATCAACTGCAGTGATTCACTTAAACAACCGTGGCAAGAAAGGTCGTAAAATGGAGGCAAAACTCGTCTAAAAATATCTCACTTAACAACACAAAGTTTGGGGTCAATTCTGGTCATAGGTCGAGGAATATCTGTATATGCATCCTGGACCGTTGTAAA
This sequence comes from Ahaetulla prasina, assembly GCF_028640845.1. Taxonomy (NCBI): domain Eukaryota; kingdom Metazoa; phylum Chordata; class Lepidosauria; order Squamata; family Colubridae; genus Ahaetulla; species Ahaetulla prasina. The sequence goes on from NC_080543.1 coordinate 122,362,838, forward strand.
AATCTGTGTATTTGTGTGATTAAAAAAACGGCAAAAATTTCTCTTCTTGTTACACTAAAGCTATTTCTCATCCAATCAGATAAGGCTTGATAAAAGAAAGAAATGCATCATATTCTGGGGAAAATCCGTAGAGCTATCGTTGAGCTCCCTCGTGGGTCCAGAACGTGATAGCAGAAATGTAGAAGAGTTTTTGAAATGTAGATTTTAGCCAGCACGGAGCCAATGCAGATAATAAGAAACCCCTCCCTCCAAAAAAAAAACAAAACCCAACAACCCTTGGTCTCCATTGATGTTTGCAATTGCTAATCCAGTTCTGAGTCATGAGAAAAGACTTCCCCATCTATACAGCCTGATGATCTTGCCAACAGAATCGTGAAGTTTGTCTGAGAAGAAGTGGCTTTCCCAGGCTCTGACTAGCCGCCAAATTGAATTCAGACTGTAGAAAGTTAGAAAGACTGTAGAAGAATGAAATATTAAAAAGAATATTATATTTCCCTGGAAACATGTGTTTTTTTCCCCAGAGGCAGGAAGCTGACTCGCTCTTAATAACCCCCACCTTTCTTAATAGCCCTCAGCAGAGGTCAGCACTTAGGAGATAAAAAGATAGCTGGCTCTATTCATAAGCAAATTCCCTGCAGCAAGGTCTGAACAAAGGTAGGGTTAGCCCTCAGCCACAATAGGAATGGCCCAACAAGCCCCTTCATTGCATCACCCTCCAAACTTCAACCAAACTTAGCTTAAACAACCTACAGAGCCAACTATGACCCCTGCAACAGCCAATAGAATATATGTTCTTGCACAGGAACAGGAAGTTCAAGTGCAAAGCCCAAGATAAGGTATAAATACCCCCCCCCACTCAACTCCCCATGGAGTTGACTCCATGTGGTCAGCTGCACCAGAACTACCCATATGGTTCTGCTTCATCATTAAACCATCTTTCCAATCAGCCTCCATGTTTCAGTGAAATTCAACATAGAGAAAAGTAAAGTCTTACACAAACCAAAAGCACACATATAAACTATGGGAAACCCAATAGATAGATAGATAGATAGTAGCTAGATAGATGATAGACAGATGATAGATAGATAGATAGATAGATAGATAGATAGATAGATAGATAGATAGATAGATAGATAGATAGATAAAGATAAAGGATAGATAAAGGAAGAAACAGCTGCAATCACACATTGCTCCCAGAAGCACGAAGCTGAAGCCTGAAGATGACGAATGAGACTTTGTCGAAATGTCGCCAAGACACTTCCAATTTTACGCGGGAGAAAACCTGAGAGAGAGAGAGACAGACAGACAGACATCATCTATCTATCTATCTATCTATCAGATAGTAGATAGATGATAGATAGATAGATGATAGATAGATAGATAGATAGATAGATAGATAGATAGATAGATAGATAGATAGATAGATAGATAGATAGATAGATATGACACAGAGAGAAGGTAGAGGGATTACAGGGTAATTAAAAGGGAGGTTTTTGAGAGGGAGAGGGAGAGAGAGAGAGAGACAGAGACAGACAAACAAACAGACAAACAGACAAACAGAGAGACAGACTATAGCGCTAGAAATTTCTGAGCTTTGGTTCGGATTCAATTTTCTCCATATTGTAGTCTTCGGACTATAAAAGTTCCCGTCCTTCTCCAGGGACCGTTCTGACTTCCCCACTGCTTCTCCATCTCCTTGGGCATTTTTGCTAATTTCCCTCAGCCACCTGGTGGTACCTGCTGAATGCTGAATCTGATAAGAACAGAGACCCCTGCAGGGCAATGACATTAGCCTGGCATCAAAAAGAATGTAGCTGTCAGAAGGCTTTTCTCCTTTCTCTTGCCCTCCAGCAAGACGGAAAAGGCTTTGGAGGAGGAGGAGGAGGAGGAGAAGAAGAAGAAGAAATGAAATTCTTCTCTAACTTTCAAGTTCGTGACTGTTTTTCTCTGCGTACCCAGCTTGGTTAACTGCTCTGGAGGAGGCCGAGGTGTCACATAAAGAAAGATTTTATGCACTATTCTCGATCTTGTTCTAATGTCTCCATCGTATTCATCATCATGTTACATTTGGTCATAAATATATCTGTGGCTCCTTTATGTTCAAAGCCACGTCTATGTCAGAGAAGGAGGGACGGAGAGAGAAAGGCTTAAACGCATCCAGATGTAGGAAAAATGCGTATGTTAGATGTGGCAAAGAAATAATTCTACTGTTTCCTTTTATCTCGTTGTAAATCCTACCAGCTTTAATGTCATTAACGTCCAAGTTAACATGTACAAAATTGTGGCGTTCTTTTCATTTAACAGTGAGACAAAAGTGGGTTTTTTTTCCCCCCAGCCATGAGAAATGATTTTTTCTTCAAGCAGGCGCAGTGTTGTAGACCAGCAACGGCGTTTGGGCTTTGCCGGAAAACAACATTGATAGCTGCGTCTTCTGCTTCATCTACGTCTTGCATTTATTTTTGTGTCTTCTGAACGTTTACCAAGAAAGGCCTTTGGAAGTTTGCCTAATTGAACCAAGGTTTGCGATAGGACTGAGGAATTTGTGTTGGGAGGAATTTGTTTTAATTTAGTTGAATTACGCTGGGAATGAAGTAATTCTCAGCTGTTCGAATAAAGTTTGTTTGTTTTTTCACAGACTGAGTTTCCTACTACCTACTTGGGCCTGGGTCACAACAGAACCCGGCTTTCCTTAGTTTTTGCAAATGTGCACCTGAATTTTGTATTGTGAAAACAGGACCAGCGGTGGGTTGCCCCCGGTTCGGACCAGTTCTACAGAACTGGTAGTAAAACCGGCTGGAGGCTCCGCCCACTGACCCAAACGTCATCAAAACTCTTCTGCACATGTGCAGAAGAGCACACATACGCGAGAGCGGAGCAAGCACCTATCCACGGCACAATGCAAACCAGTAGTAAAGGTAAATAGAACCAGTGATGGGATTTATTTATTTATTTATTATTTTTATTTATTATTTATTTTATTTGATTTTTATACCGCCCTTCTCCCGAAGGACTCAGGGCGGTGTACAGGCATAATAAAACCGACAATACAATATACAAGTTTAAAATACGATTTAAAAAACTTATTTTAAATTAGCCCAATGATTAAAATTTACCATACTAAAAAACCCCGTTTAAAATTAATAAATTTAAACATTAAAATCCCAATTTAAGCCAGCCCCTGCTGGATAAAAGATGAGTCTTGAGTTCACGAAATGTCCGAAGGTCAGGTATTTGGCGAAACCCGGGGAAGCTCGTTCCAGAGTGTGGGAGCCCCACAGAGAAGGCCCTTCCTGGGGCCGCCAGCCGACATTGTTTGGCGGACGGCACCCTGAGAAGTCCCTCTATGGGAGCGCACGGGTCGGTGGGAGGCGTGTGGTAACAGCAGGCGGTCCCGTAAGTACCCAGGTCCTAAGCCATGGAGCGATTTAAAGGTCATAACCAACACCTTAAAGTGCACCCGAAGGCCACAGGCAGCCAGTGCAGTCTGCGCAGGAGCGGTGTTACATGGGAGCTACGCGTAGCTCCTCTATAACCCGCGCAGCTGCATTCTGGACTAACTGAAGCCTCCGAGCGCACTTCAAGGGGAGCCCCATGTAGAGAGCATTACAGTAATCCAAGCGAGAGGTAACGAGCGCATGAGTGACTGTGCATAAGGCATCCCGATCAAGGAAGGGGCGCAACTGCCGAACCAGGCGAACCTGGTGGAAGGCCCTCCTGGAGACGGCCGTCAAATGGTCTTCAAACGACAGCCGATCATCCAGGAGGACACCCAAGTTGCGCACCCTATCCTTTGGGGCCAGTAACTCGCCTCCAACAGCCAGCCGCGGCTGCAGCTGACTGAATCGGGGTGCCGGCATCCACAGCCACTCCGTCTTGGAGGGATTAAGCTTGAGCCTGTTTCTCCCCATCCAGACCCGTACAGCTTCCAAACACCGGGACAGCACTTCAACAACTTCATTGGGGTGGTCCGGGGTGGAAAAGTACAGCTGGGTGTCGTCAGCGTACTGCTGGTATCTCACCCCGAAACCACTGATGATCTCACCCAACGGCTTCATGTAGATGTTGAACAGCAGGGGCGAGAGAATCGACCTCTGTGGGACCCCACAAGTGAGGCCCCTCGCGGTCGACCTCTGCCCCCCTGTCAACACCGTCTGCGACCGGTCGGAGAGATAGGAGGAGAACCACCGATATACGGTGCCTCCCACTCCCAATCCCCCCAACCGGCGCAGCAGGATACCATGATCGATGGTATCGAACGCCGCTGAGAGGTCTAATAGGACCAGGGCAGAGGAATATCCCCTGTCCCTGGCCCTCCAGAGATCATCCACCAATGCGACCAAAGCTGTCTCCGTGCTGTATCCGGGTCGGAAGCCGGACTGGAACGGGTCTAGATAGACATCTTCATCCAGGTGTTGGGGCAGCTGTCGCGCCACGGCACTCTCTACAACCTTCGCAACAAAGCGAAGGTTGGAGACTGGACGATAATTACCCAAAATAGCTGGGTACAAAGAGGGCTTCTTAAGGAGGGTCTCACCACCGCCTCTTTCAAGGCGGCAGGAAAACCCCATCCAACAAAGAAGCGTTGATAATCCTCTGAGCCAGCCTCGTGTCACCGCCTGAGTGGCCAGTACCAGCCAGGAAGGACACGGGTCCAGTAAACATGTCGTGCCGTGAAGCCTCCCCAACAACCTGTCCACGCCTCGGAGCCACAGGGTCAAACTCATCCCAAATGTGCTCAACAAGACGTGCCTCTCCCTCGCTTGATCATCCCAAATTCGGTCCAGACCGTCCCTCAGCTGAGCGATTTTATCGTATAGATAACCACTAAACTCCTCGGCTCGTCCCTGCAAAGGGTCATCCCGCACCTCCTGATGTAGGAGACAGCGGGTCACCCGAAACAGGGCGGCCGGGCGGTTATCTGCCGACGCAATGGGGGTGGGCGTGGGCGCCTCACTTCCCTCATTGCCACTAGGTAGGTCCTAGAATAGGTCCTAACTAGTGTCCGATCAGCTTCGGAGCGACTGGACCGCCAGGTGCTCTCTAGGCATCTTCTCCGGCGTTTCATCTCCCTCAGCCCCTCGGAGAACCAAGGGGCCGGACGAGATCTACGCCGGGTCAGAGGCCACAAAGGCGCGACACGGTCCAGGGCCCCGGCCGCGGCCCGCTCCCAGGCCACGACCAGTTCCTCAGTCGTGCCGTGGGCCAGATCCTCAGGGAATGGCCCAAGCTCCGTCTGGAACCTCTCAGGGTCCATCAGGCGCCTGGGATGGAACCACCGTATAGGTTCCATCTCCCTGCGGTGGTGAATGGCGGTTCGGAAGTCTAGGCGAAGGAGAAAATGATCCGACCATGACATTGGTTCTGTTACTTGATTGAGCCAGTTCGCACCACTTCGGGAGAACCGGTTGTTAACTTTCTGAACAGTTTGACAAACTGGTTGTTGGAAGAAATCATTAGGGCAGAGAACCGGTTGTTAAATTACTTGAATCTCACCACTGAGTAGAACCCACCCCTGAACAGGACCAATACTATGGGGCTGATGTAAAACATAGACAGACTGTGGTGAGTGTAGATAAATTGATGCCAATTTGCGGACACAGTTTTCTGAATGCCTTCTGACCTGATTAGCATCTCACAATAGGCAGAATTATTCTGCGCAAGGAGGCATATTGTGACTTGTCATTGGGATTGTTGCTACCTCTCTCACCCAGAAACTGCTTTAATCTTTGGTCCTGAGAGCGCCTGCAGCTGACAAGTTCAGAGATTTGTCATATGGTGTTATTAGTCTTTAGGCAAAGGTTGCTGGGCTTCTCTGCTGACACTTAATAAGTCCATGGATGTAAATTCTTGTATCGCTTGCAGGGAAAAAGCCCAGGGGCAGCTTTGTACAGTAGTGGCCAAAATTGTGGAAACCTTTTGGGGAAAGTGTATTTTTGAGGTTTGATGCCTAATAACACCATTTATTTTTTTTTGGAGTTTCAAGATAATCCTATTCCACTGCTGGAATGGCCTGGGAATAGCCCAGACCTTAACCCAATTGAAAATCTATGGAGCTGACTAAAAAAACTTGTTAGTCAGAAACGACTCAGCAATAAAAGCCAGTTATTAGAAGCAATTCATTCAATCTTGGTTTCACATTATAACAGCTGCAGAAGTAAAAGACTTGGTTCACTCCATGGGAAGATGTTGTAAGGCTGTAATTCAGGCTAAAGGTTCCCCAACTAAGTATTAACTGACATGGTGATCATTTTTGTATATCTCATTTTTTCTACCTGTTTCACTTTTCTTCTGTATACTGTAACTGCTATTCTAATAGCAAATCCTTCATAGAAGTTATTGCATTACATTCTTGATTAAATTATCTTTCCATTGATATATAATTTTATGTACTAAAAATACCATAAAATATAATTTTATAGTACAAAAAAAAGTGGTGTTATTAGCTAGTTTTAGAAAATTCACTTTTTCCAAAAGGTTTCCACAATTTTGGCCGCTACTGTACTTCCCTCGATATCTTCCAGCTTATCTGATAGCGTTAGAGTTCCAAGATAGGAAAACATTGGGGTGGATAATTTTTTTTTAATTTACATTTATATCCCGCCCTTCTCCGAAGACTCAGGGAGGCTTACAGTGTGTAAGGCAATAGTCTCATTCTATTTGTATATTTACAAAGTCAGCTTATTGCCCCCCCAACAATCTGGGTCCTCATTTTACCTACCTTATAAAGGATGGAAGGCTGAGTCAACCTTGGACCTGGTGGGACTAGAACCTGCAGTAATTGCAGGCAGCTGTGTTTTAATAACAGGCTTCTTACAGCCTGAGCCACACTGCGGCCCTTTCAATCAATCAATCTCCCTCCCTCCCACCCCTTTCAGTTCCTTGTACAGGTCAGGTAGTCTTTGACTTTCAGAAACAACTGAGCCCAAAATTTCCACTGCTAAGCAAGACAGTTGTTAAGTGAGTTTTGCCCTGTTTTATAACCTTCCTTGCAGAGGTGGGTTTCAGCAGGTTCTGAGCCAGTTCTGAACCAGTTTTGGAGAACTGGTAGCGGCAATTTTGAATAGTTCGGAGAACCGGTATTCTCACCCCCATCTATTCTCTGCTTCCTGAGTCCCAGCTGATTGGGAGGAAATGGGGATTTTGCAGTAACCTTCCCCTGGATTCAGTGGTGGGATTCAAATAATTTAACAACCAGTTCTCTGCTCTAATGACCAGCTGGGTAGGCATGGCTCAGTGGTCATGTGACCATGTGGGCATGGCCAAATCAACATCACTGATGTCGATGGGCGCTTCAACTTAGCTGTTACAATGTAATAAGGGTTAATCGGAGAGGCAGTTTCTGTAAGCAGGGCAATAAAGATGAGGCTAGAAACACCAGAATGTTTCCTTTCTGCCTTCCTTACAGGATTAGCCCTGTAAAGTAGAAAAAACAAAATAAGATTTCTTCCAACAACCGGCTCTCTGAACTGCTTAGAAAGTTAACAACCGGTTCTCCCGAATAGGTGCGAACTGGCTGAATCCCACCACTGCCTAGATTGGGATGGGAATGGAGATTTTGCAGTATCCTTTCCCTGCCACGCCCACCAAGCCATGCCACGCCCACCGGTAGTAAAAAAAAAATGAAACCCACCACTGCTTTCTTGCCACAGTTGTTGAGTGGATCTGGCTTGCCCGTTGACTTTGCTCATCAGTAGGTCACAAAAAGTGATCACCCTGGAACCATACAATAATCATACATATAGTACATGCCAGTTGCCAAACATCCTAATTTTCTTCCTTTGACCACAGGATAAGGCGATGGTCATAAGTGTGAAAAATGGCCACAACTCACCTTTTTCAGTCTGTTGTGACTTCAGCTGGTCACAAATGGTTGAGTCAATTGAGCGCCACAGAGTTAGGGATGACACAGGGGCTTCTGCACACTGCCTGTATTTTGCTCATCTCACCACGCCTTCATATTCAAAGACAACAACAATAATTTATTTCAATCTTAGACCAGAACAAATAAAAGCACTCCGTATATATACACTTAAGAATTCTAGTATAAAATAATAAATAACTAAAATCTATAATAAAATCCAGTGTCAATTATACATGGTCTGACTATATGATAGTTGCAATCCCTAAACTGTGTGGCCCGTTGTAGGTTCAATGCTAAAAGGGAAATGACTAAGCAATGCAATATTGAATATGCCTACACATTCAAAGGCAAACAGACAGACAGACAGACAGATGGATGCTTGAGTTAATTTGGGGAGACCGGAAGCCAGCTATGAGCCTCGATGGCACAGTGGTTAGACTGCAGTACTGCTTTGGAGAATAATTTGACCTCCTCCTCTTTGTGGCAGCCCCTCAAATACTGGAAGACTGCTATCATGTCACCCCTAATTCTTCTTTTCTTTAGACTAGTCAGACCCCAAACCTGCAGCCTTTCTTCATAGGGTTTAGTCTCCAGGCCTCTGATCATCTTAGTTGCTAGGCTGGCAGATGCTAGCCAGCAGGATGGAAGCCACCAAGTCTGCATCTAAAGATGATTCAAAGAATGGGCAAACTTCAGGGCCCTTTTATCTCCCAGTCCTCGCTTTGTTGATTCTCAAGACTTGGCCACTAGTCTTGCCTTGTTGGCTTAATGCAGCGATGGCTAACCTTTTTGCCATTGTGTGCCAAAAGCAGGGGGAGGTCACATGCACGTGCCCACACCCATAATTCAATGATGCCCCGCCACTGCATGTGACCCACCCACCCCTGTTCTCCCCCCGCTTTTGGCACACGATGGCATGGCAGACCTGGTAGGCCCATTGTTCACCCTCCCCAGGTTCCAGAGGCTTTCTTGGAGCCTGGGGAGGGTGAAAACTGCCTTTCCCACCCCTTCTGGAGGCCCTCCAGAGGCCAGAAACGGCCCATTTCCCGACTTCTGGTGGGCCTGAGAATCAGCTGGCTGGGACACACATGCGCGCTGGAGCTGAGCTAGGGCAACGCTCACATGCTGACAGATATGGCTTCGCCTGCCACCTGTGGCACGCATGCCATAGGTTCGCCATTGGGCTTAATGTCTGGTAGCTGATTATGGGATTTGTGGAGGAGTTTCTCATGTGCCCCGGTCCAATTTCTTTTGTCTGGTTTAAATTTTTCCTTTGTTAATGATTTAGTTCCTTCTCATCTGTCTCCCAAAAGGAACCTCTCAGATGAGATTCCTAGCTTTTTGTTCACCCTGTTTATGTGTCTGCCTTATCTTTACTAGCTTCAGTCTAGTCTTACACAGGCAGTCCTGCAGTCAGGCTATACTTCAGGTGTTCAACACAGGGAAGAGAGAAAGGGTTACATTGGGGTGAAATCAACTTATCTTCCTTACCAGTTCGCAAGTGCACGCGGCCCATGCTTGTGTCACTTCCGCATGCACATGTGTCACATGCATGCCCAGACCCTCTGCGCATGTGCAGAGGGCACAAAACACATTACTTCCTGGTTAAAACCAGGAAGTAATGAAAGCCGGGTGGGTGGGCAGATCCTCGCACCACAATTGCTACCGGTTCTCTGAACCACCCGCCACGATCGCTACCGGATCAGGTGATCCGGTCCGAACTGGGAGCATTTCACCCCTGGATTACATCATACTTAAATGGTCACCAGAGGGGGGCATGCATAAATGCACTAACGTGCCTATCATCCCTTTCATTGCATTTTTATTCTTTTATTCTTGTTCTTGTTTTTGTTTGACAAATTCTAATAAATAAAGGTAAAGGTAAAGGTACCCCTCACACATATGTGCTAGTTGCTCCTGACTCTAGGGGGCAGTTCTCATCTCCGTTTCAAAGCTGAAGAGCCAGCGCTGTCCGAAGACATCTCCATAGTCATATGGCTGACATGACTAAGTGCCAGAGGCACACGGAATGCTGTTACCTTCCCACCTTATTTTTCTACTTGCATTTTTTACGTGCTTTCGAACTGCTAGGTAGGCAGAAGCTGGGACAAGTAAAGGGAGCTCACCCCATCACGCGGCACTTAGTGATTCGAACCGCTGAACCGCTGACCTTCCGATTGACAAGCTCAGCATCTTAGCCACTGAGCCACCATGTCCCTTTCAAATAAATAAATAAATAAATAAATAAATAAGCGCTTTCTTTGAAGTCACTGGAGAACTGCAATCCTCTGTATTTTATGGGGGTGCGAAGTGGCTGTTACACCAAGAGCCATCATTTCCCCGTTGCAGTTTACCGAAGTTATTATGTAGTAAATCTGTATAAAAGCTGTTCCCGTTCACCTCCGGCTAGTGAAATAAAGTAATTATGTGCTTGCTGTATTTTTTTAAAAAAATCTTCCAGCACGCAGTGGAGAGTATCCACTACTGTTACCAATTCTGTCTTTATTAAATGTAAATGTAATTCTGGTGCTGGCTGCTTAGAACAGATGGCCTGGAGTTTCTGATTATTTTGCCTTTCAGCCCCCACAATGCCAGGCTAGTGACCGAGCATTGGGGGAGGGGGTCGCAAGTGTGGCCCAGAATCTGGCTGGGAGGGGGGCACCACTACATATTCCCTAAATCAGGGGTCCTTTAAGCCTGGTGGACTTCTGGGAGTTGAAGTCCACCAGGCTTAAAGTTGCCAAGGTTGGGGACCCCTGCCCTAAATGGACAAGGGGACAACTTGCTACAGCTAACTTGCTGCAGCCAACTCACCATGGCCAACTTGCCATGGCCAACTCACTATGGCTAACTCGCAGGACAATTTAACAATTCTATTTAATTATTTAAAATAAATTTTAAAATATTTTAATCTCCGCCATTCCCATTTTATTCTGTCCCTCCTTTGGCACCCTTTCTTTAATGATTCTATTCCATTATTTCTTTGATATTAGTGTAACTCTTGTCCCGCAGCGAATTGTCCTGCGGCGAGTTGGCTGTGGCAAGTTGGCCATGTTGAGTTGATCATGTTGAGTTGGCCCTGGTGAATTGTCATAGACCTCCCCCCGCAAATGAATTGTCTTTTGAAACTTTCTTTGACGTTAATGTAACGGCACTTATGCCTTGACTTACGACCACAATTCAGTCCCACATTTCTGCTGTTAAGTGAGACATTTGTTGAATGGCTTTTGCCCTGTTTTATGACCTTCCTTCCCACTGTTGTTAAGTGAATCATTGCAGTTGATGAGTTAGTCACCTGGTTGCTAAGTCCATCCAGCTTTCCCCATGGACTTCACTGGTCAGAAGATCTCAAAAGGGGATCACGTGACCTTGGGACACAGGAACAGCCGTAAGTACGAACCAGTTGCCAAGCATCTGAGTTTGAATCAAAGGTCATAACTGTGAAAAATGGTCATAAATCTCTTTTTTCAGTGCCGTTGTAACTTTGGACAGATGCTAAAAGAACTGTTGTAAGTCAAGGACTACCTGTACCGTATATGTGAACAGAAACTCAAAGATGAACCTATTAATGGGGACAAAGGCTCCCCAAAACACCTTGGACTATCCTCATTGGTCTCAGTTAGTGGAGGAGACACACTTTGGTGGAGGTTACAACCTTTGGAGTGGTTGCTTCTAGATCTCCAGTTCTGTTCTGCATGACATTATTCGCCTTCTTTGGTTTTTCTGGCTGCTCTCGCCGTTGAGCTGCATTCATTTATTTATGCAGAGAACAAATGTATTTATGTATTTGCCTTTATTATTTTTTACAAACAACTCAAAGTGGTGAACATATCCAACACACCTTCCTTCTCCTATTTTCCCCACAACAGCCCTGTGAGGTGGCTTGGTTTGAGAGAGAGAGAGAGAGAGTGACGGGCCCAAGGTACCCAGTTGACTTTCATGGCTAATGTGGGACTTGAACTCACGGTCTTCCACTTTCTAGCCTAGAGCCTTAACCACTAGACTGGCTGTTGGAAAGCTGATCATACCATTCTATAAAGCCTTACTAAGGCCACACCTAGAGTACTGCATCCAGTTTTGGTCACCACACTGTAAGAAAGATGTTGAGACGCTAGAAAAAAAGCAGAGAAGATCAACCAAAATGGTTAGGATACTGGAGACTAAAACATACGATGAATGGTTGCAGGAACTGGGCATGGCTAGTCTAGTGAAGAGAAGGAGCAGAGGAGACATGACAGTGTTCCAATATTTGAAAGACTGCCACAGAGAGGAAGGGGTTAAGCTGTTTTCCAAAGTACCTGAAGGCCAGACAAGTAATAATGGATGGAAACTGAACAAGGAGAGATTCAACCTAGAAATAAGGAGACATTTTCTGACAATGAGAACGATCAACCAATGGAACAGCTTGCCTTTGGAAATCGTGGGAGCTTCATCACTGGAGGCTTTCAATAAGAGATTGGTCTGCCATCTGTCAGAAATGGTGTAGGGTCTCCTGCTTGGGCAGGAGGTTAGACGATGACCTACAAGGTCCCTTCCAACTCTGTTAATCTGTACTCTGTAAAGCTAATGATTCTAATGTGTTACTCTCCAAATAGCCCTTTATACATTATTCCCCAAAGAGCCTTTCCCCCCCCTTCCTTATGATAATAATCATGAACCATGTTTATTATCATAAGCCATTCAAAAACCATCACGGTTGAGTTAGGAGAAAGGGAAGATGTAAGCTTAATAACAAATAAAAGGACTAAGGAATATGAACTGAGGTTGTCTAGGCTGGTGTGACATCAGAAAGAGTGATTGGACCTTTAGAGTCTCAAAAATGAAGAGGAATGGTAAATAATTGGTGAGGTTGGACTCCTTACTGTAGATTTAAAAAAACCTATTTGTTTTGAATACATATGCATATGGTACATTCAGTGGAAAAAGTGAATGAGATTATTTAATGTAAGTAGGAATAGGGATTTGAAAATGAACATAGCAGAGGTCAGGTACTTGTGTTTGGCAGAGAAAGTGAAATGAACGATTGTAAATTATACAGAAATGGCAAAGAACTTTAGAATAAAGAGTTGGAATAACCACTATGAGAAAATCAGTAGTTAAGAATTTTAAATATATCTCTTAGAATCTTAAGATGAGACTGATCCACAAATGAATATTGGACAAATTGTAAAAAAAATTGGCAGTCAATTCCATGACATTGAAAGCATAAAAAGCATTACTCTCAGTTTGATTTGGTTTTAAATTCATCAGTTAACACGGTCTTTAAGAATAATTTAATTTAAAGAAGTAAATGTACACCTGAATTATATTCCTCAAGTTTGGAATTTTATCAACATGCGAAGAATTATTGGCTCATCCTGCATGAGCTAATAGCCAAAAAGATTATTCTTTTACATTGCTTCTGATTTGTTACTTGAAAGATTTATAGAAAAGACAATACCTAATGCAACAGAGAGTTGTGGTAGAATCATAGACAAGTTGCAAGAATAGACTACGGGCTAGTGAATGATTTGATGTAAACCAGATTTAGCCATATTTCTTCCCTGTTTTCTTTTCTCTTGCCTTAATTCCTCTGCTTTTACTATTTCTTTTCTGTGCTTTGCTGAGTATTGCTTCTGCTGAAAGGGAATAGCATGGCGGACATGTTCACACACTTCCTAGTTAGTTGCAGAATTTAATTTTGTATCCATTAAAGTCCCATGGGCTCCCAAGTCAAGAATTGTCTCTTAGCCACACTGTTCATGTTCACTGTTTTTAAATAAGCCCCTTTCTTTCCTCCAGTCCCTCGGAAACAAATGGTCCCAGTAACAGATGGAACTGTGGAGACCATCCACTGACCTTCTCTGTTGTTGCTCCTTCCCTCTGGAACATCTTGCCCCTCCTTCCAGTGCAGGGTTGGCCACCAATAAGGGCCTAAAGACATGGCTTGGGCAATGGGCCAATGGGGGAACAGCACAGTGGAGGTGGTTGATTGAGTAACAACAGATCCAACCTACCATTGTTTCACCCCAGCCTTCCCCGCATATCCTTGATTTTAATGTCTGGTTTTAATTTTAATTTTCAGGTTTCAGTGCAGATGTCCCAGGCCAATTGTCAGAGCCACTCCTGTAAGCTGCCCAGAGATAGAGAAAGAAAGAAAGAAAGAAAGAAAGAAAGAAAGAAAGAAAGAAAGAAAGAAAGAAAGAAAGAAAGAAAGAAAGAAAGAAAGGAGGGAGGGAGGGAGGGAGGGAGGGAGGGAGGAAATGAATGAGGAAGGAAGGAAGAGAAAGAAAGAAAGGAGAGAAAGGAAGAGAAAGGAAGGAGGGAGGGAGGGAATGAATGAATGAATGAGGAAGGAAGGAAGAAGAAAAGGAAGGAAGAAGAAGGGAGGAAGGAAGAAAAAGAAGGAAGGAAGGAAGAAGGAAGGAAGGAGGAGGAGGAAGGAAGGAAGGAAGAAAGAAAGAAGGGAGAAAGAAACAGAAAGGAGGGAAGGAAGGAGGGAGGGAGGGAGGGAATGAATAAATGAGGAAGGAAGAAAGAAAGAAGGGAGGGAGGGAGAAAGAAGGGAGGAAGGAAAAAAGGAGGAAAGAAAAAGAAAGATAAAGAAAGAAAGAAAGAAAGAAAGAAAGACATAAAGGAAGGAAGGAAGGAAGGAAGGAAGGAAGGAAGGAAGGAAGAAAGAAAGAGAAGGAAGGAAGGAAGGAAGGAAGGAAGGAAGGAAGGAAGGAAGGAAGGAAGGAAGGAAGGAAGGAAGAATATTTGCAGCTCAGGGTTGAAAGCAAGGCAAGAAAACAAGCAAGCTCAGAGAGCACCAAGGACCTAGATGCTTATGTGGATTGGTGAGTAAAGTAAAGACTGCTTGGATCATTTCCATAAGAGCTGCACCCTCGGTGGTAGGCTGAAGCTTGTCTGTCTGAAGGACATCCTTCTCGCTCTTCCAAGTCGCTCTCTGTGACAGAGAAGCTGTCATTCAGAAGTCTCCTGGCTTGGCTTTTAATCGCGACGCTCACAATTAATGGGGGATATTTTCATTTCCCCTCATACACCTGGCAGCACAATTATTGCCTGGCGGGGCTGCTGTGGGAAGCGTCTCGCCCGCAGACTGTAATTTATCCCGAGGAGTCTCATCCCCCTTCTTCCTTGGCACGTAATAATTTGAGGGAAATAGTTAAAATATTAAAAAGGGAAAGAGGAACAAATCTCGGGCCCAGTCGGGAAGAGAAAATTGCAGGTTTCATTGTGTGCGCTACGCCATCTGCCTCCAACTTGGGGGTCTTCTCATGGGAATTAGCAACGGATTCAATTAGAACCGTGCTGTTGGGCAGCTACCTTGGAGGATTGGCCTGCTGAGGTTGTCATTATCCTCCTTCACATTCCTTCATGGCCCAGACAGACGGCAAAGGCCATCGGACTTCCAGGAGGATTCAGTTTGCTAAGGGGGCAGGGAGACGAAGGGGATTTGGGGCGTGCCTGGAAGGAAATCAGTTGTCAACAAGAGCGAGAGCGTTGCTTGGCCTTCAATGCACCTCAAACATCTCTGCCAAATTGCATCTCTTCATCCATTCCAGGGCCCGGAGTGTTGTAAAAGCTGTAAGAAAGAAAAAAAAGGGGGGGCACATTTAATCTACATTCTTGTGCACGGGCATCGGGCAGTGAATTATTGCTCATTCAGTTTGTCGTAGCTTACATGCACATGGGCATAGCTGCGGATTGGAAGCCCCCAAGTAATCTTTTTATACGCCCCGGAATCTTTCATACCTTAATTTTATAATTTCAAAATGTATTAACCTGCCTCCGTCAGTGCTGGAGGCTACGACTGGTGTTTTTTTTAAAAAAAATAAAATAAAATAAAAAAATAAGCAAATAATATAAAATGACCTTCTCCTCCAGGAAATCAGGGTAACCAGCTTGGCAAACCTTATTAGGATGCAAACAAGAAAAAAAAAAGCTGAATCCGAAATTAGATGCTTTACATCTAATTGCTTTAGTCTGAATATTCAAAGGAAGCGGCACCTCCTTCATTTTGGCAGCTGTACAGCCATCAGCAGCCTTGGGAGTCTACGAAGCACAGAGCTTCTTCTAACCCCCACCCCCAAACCCCCACCCCGCCTTCTGCAAGAAAACCCGCAAAGCAACAACAGCAATGATCGAATGGATGTAATTAATGACTCGCATTTTGCAAAAAGTTCAGGAGACAAAGAGGAAAGGAGGGAAGCTGTGAGGATATAGTCTTCTTAACTGCCTGAATAGAAGGGACACGATGGCTCAAACAATGAGCTTGTCGATCGAAAGGTCGGCAGTTCAGCGGTTCGAATCCCTAGTGCCGCCTAACGGGGGCGAGCTCCCATTACTTGTTCCAGCTTCTGTGAGCTCCCATTACTTGTTCTAGCTTCTGCGAGCTCCCGTTACTTGTTCCAGCTTCTGCCAACCAACAGTTCAAAAGCATGTAAAAAATGCGAGTAGAAAAATAGGGACTGCCTTTGGTGGGAAGATAAGATCGTTCTGTGTGGCTTTGGCATTTAGTCCTGCTGGCTGCATGACTACAGAGACATCTTCTGACAGTATTGGGTCTTCGGTTTTGAAACCGAGATGAGCACCGCCCCCTAGAGTTGGGAATGACTAGCACATATGTGCAAGGGGAACCTTTACCTTAACTGCCTGAATAATGGAATTTATTTATTTATTTCATTTATTAGTTTGTCAAACATCTACAAGATAGCAGGTATAAATATGAACATGGATGTGAATGAAGGAAATGAATACAGATAAATGGGGACAGTAGGACAAGGATGGTAGGCATACTGGTGCGGTTATGCACGCCCCCTTCATGGACCTCTTAGGAATAGGGTGAGGTCCACGATAGATTGTTTAAGGTTGAAGCTATGGAGGTTTGAAGATCTAACAATGAAGTTGGGTAGAGCATTCCAGGCGTTGACCACTCTGTTGCTGAAGTCATATTTTCTGCAATCGAGTTTTGAGCGGTTTACCTTGAGTTTGTATTGATTGTTTGCCCGTGTGTTATTGAGGTTGAAGCTGAAGAAGTCGTTGACAGGTGTTGTAGCAGAAAATTTTGTGTACTATACTTAGATCAGACCGCAGGCGGTGCAGTTCCCGATTGTCACCAGCAAAGATAGGGACACGGTATTGGGAAAAGCCACACATGTGTTCAACTTTACTTGGATAACCCAAAACATTCTATAGCAATAGCAATAGTGCTTAGATTTATATACTGTTCCATAGTGTTTTACAGCACTCCCTGGGCAGTTTACAACGCCAGCATATTGTCCCCAACAACTCCAACTGGTACAGAATGCGGCCGTGCGGGGGATTGACAGAGCTCCTCGTAGCTCCCATGTAACACCTCTCCTGCGCGGGCTGCATTGGTTGCCAGTGGTCTTCCGGGTGCACTTCAAGGTGTTGGTTATCACCTTTAAAGCGCTCCATGGCATCGGACCGGGATATTTACAGGACCGCCTGCTGCCGCCAGTTCCCTCTCATTGTCTGGTGCGTCCAGTGCGCTCTCACAGGGAGGGCCTCCTTAGGGTGCTGTCAGCCAACCAATGTCGGCTGGCGGCCCCCAGGGGAAAAGCGTTCTCTGTGGGGGCCCCGGCTCTGTGGAACGAACTGCCGGTGGGACTCCGTCTTCTCCCTGATCTTCAGACCTTTAAACGCGAGCTCAATACTTTCTTTTTTCATCAAGTGGGGCTGGCCTGATTGATTGATTTTAATAATTGGGGATTTTAGCGGGCTTTTAACAGGGGTTTTATCTTTATTTATTTATTTATTTATTTATTTATTAAATTTGTATACCGCCCTTCTCCCGAAGGACTCAGGGCGGTTCACAGCCAAGTAAAATAGACAATACAGTATAAATACAATTAAAATACAATTAAAAAACTTATTAAAATTGGCCACAATTAAAATTTGAGACTAAAACCCATTAAAATACCTATAAACTTAAAAACTAACCCAGGCCAGCGCAGATAAATAAGTAAGTTTTAAGCTCAGCAAAGGTTCGGAGGTCCGGAAGTTGACGAAGTCCTGGGGAGTTCGTTCAGAGGGCGAGCCCCACAGAGAAGGCCCTTCCCCTGGGTGTCGCCAGACGACACTGTCGCGCCGACGGCACCCTGAGGAGTCCCTCCCTGTGAGAGCGCACGGGTCGGTGAGAGGTATTCGGTAGCAGCAGGCGGTCCCGTAAGTAACCCGGCCCTATGCCATGGAGCGCTTTAAAGACGTTCACCAACACCTTGAAGCGCACCCGGAAGGCCACAGGCATCTTTGTATTTTTATCTAATAGTTTTAAGTATACAGCAGTTTAATTAGATTTTTAACTTTGTTATGGTATTTTAAATGGTTTTTTGTATTATTGTCGTTTTATTTGCTGTACACCGCCCTGAGTCTTCGGAGAAGGGCGGTATAAAAATGTGAAAAATAAATAAATAAATAAATAAATAAATAAATAAATAAATAAATAAATAAACAAACAAACAAACAAACAAACAAACAATCTGGGTCCTCATTTTACTTATCTCAGAAGGATGGAAGGCTGAATTAATCTTGAGCCAGCCAAGACTGAACTCCACAGCTCTGGGTAGAGTTAGCCTGTAATTCTAACCACTGCACCACCAGAGCTCCTCCATGGATATTATTTATGGTTTGATATAAATAATTTTAAGTGGCCAGAGAGAAGGGAGTTATTTTCATTAAGATACGCCCTGGAAATCTTCCACCTCCATGACCCCCAAGCTCTCAATGCCCGTCTTAGAGAGAAGAGCAAAGTAGCTCTTCTCTGTGTTTGTGTGCATGCGTGACTGATATGCTGATCTATTTCTTTTGTGTTTCTTTGTTAGGACCCTTTGCAAAGATTCTGTTTGGGACCCAAACACATTGTTAGGGAAGGAACCTCTGTTTGCGCAAGTCCTAGACTTCACAGAAAGAGCCGTTGAGATAGGAGCAAACAAGTATGTCATGTCAGCTAACAAAATACAGAACAACAGAGTTGGAATGGGATCTTGGAGGTCTTCTAGCTCAACCCCTTGCTCAAGCAAGAGACCCTACATGATTTCAGACAACTGGCTGTCCTATTTCTTCTTAAAAACCTCCAGTGATGAAGCACCCACCACTTCTGAAGGCAAGAAGTTCCACTGATTAATTGCTCTCACTGTCAGGAAATTTCTCCTTAATTCTAGGTCGGTTCTCTCCTTGACTGGTTTCCATCCATTGTTTCTTGTACTGCCTTGGAGAATAGGTTGACCTTTCCACTTTGTGACAGTCCCTTAGATATTGGAACATTGCTGTCATGTTGTCACCCATAGTCCTTCTTTTCATTAGACAGCCGATTCAGAATTTTTTCTGGTGGAAACAAGTAAACCTCACATTTCCAAAATAGTGTGACCATCAGTGATTTCACACATTTGTGCAAAAAAAGGGGCGGCAAGAGTCTCACCCTTGTTCCTCTTGTCTCTTGTCACACACCGGTGAACTTTCATTTTTGTTTGCTGGGGAATTGGTAAAACACATGGATATGCATTACAATAGTCTTGAAGGTGAACGCTTCTAAGGAACTCTCTCAACTATGAAAAATGGGGCCTTTCTATGGCAGATGCTCTGTATCAGGGGTCTCCAACCTTGACAACTTTAAGACTTGTGGACTTCAACTCCCAGAACTCTGGGAGTTGAAGTCCACAAGTCTTAAAGTTGCCAAGGTTGGAGAGCCTTGCTCTGTATGAATAAGGAGAAGAACAATCCATCTCACATATTTATTTTTAATATAAATTTTATTGAATTTTAACAATTAAACAATTTTCATTCGACTCTTGTGCGTGATTGTGATCATTTACATATCATCCCATTAGTGTTCTCCTATACTCTATATAATTTTACTAAATTATATTACCAATTCTAATTTGAATTTCTAACTCTTACTAATTTCTACTATCTGTTATTTCCCCCTTTTTCCTATTTTTGACCCAATTATACCATTTCTCCCATGTCACATAAAAAATCCGAATCCATTGCATTTGTGCAATGTTGGAGAAGCTCAAATACACCCTCTGAAGAGTTAATAATTAGAAAAATATTGGATTGCACCAAGATGGACAAAATGACACTTGAAGTGATAGGACAGATGGATCCATCTCACATAGTCTATGATGCCCTTCAACATGTATCGAGGAAGACCTCGTGATGGCAAGAGAAAATAGCAATAGCACTTAAGACTTATATACCACTTCACAGTGCTTTTACAGCCCTCTCTAAGCGGTTTACAGAGTCAGCCTATTGCCCCCAACAATCTGGCTCCTCATTTTACCCACCTTGGAAGGATGGAAGGCTGAGTCAACCTTGAGCCAGTGAGATTTGAACTTGCGAACTGCAGCTAGCAGTCAGCTGAAGTAGCCTGCAGTTCTGAACTCTAACACTGCACCACCATGCTACTAACATGGTCGGATACTGGATGAATGTCATTTTAGTTCTAATCCTATTTATTTATATGCTATATCCCAAAGGTGCATTTTCAAGAGGCAACTGGACTTTCAGCTTTTTCTCTGAAGAGGTTTCGCTTCTCATCCAAGAAGCTTCTTCAGCTCAGAGCTGAAGAATACACACTTATATGCTATACTTTTATATGCTATTCTTTTGTGACCTCTTTTAAACCAGTTGTGTTTGCTGACGGTTGAAGGTTTTATGTCTATAATTTGAAGGCGTCTCTGACATGAATAAAGAAAGTCAGCTTTCCAGAGGAACTGTTACTTTGGTTTTTTTTACATGTTTTCCTTTCACTGCAAGTGGTGGTCGCATTCATGACAAAAGCAAAGGAAAGAATTCTCCTGCATGCTTTGATCCCATGTCTCTCCAATAATAGCCTTTGAGCATTTAGAGTATATCTTCAGTCCCTGGTCCTTCCACAAAGCAATCTGAAACTGGTCTTCTAATAGTATCCCTTGGGTTGTCCTCAAAAGGTCTGAAGTTGTCAAGGTCACCACTCGCTTGTCAGGATTTCATCTATTTGCCCCACTGGAAAACACCAACAGCATCCATCCCACCTCTGCCGGTGGTGGTTTCCCAGAGAAACAGCAGCAAAGACAAACAATATGTCAGTAAACCAAGTGTTGTGTCTGCGCCCCCTGAGCTGGGCCTCCTGCCAGAAAGTGACTTGGAAAGTGAGGGGGAAGGGCCGTCAGGACTTACCTCTGGAGCACCGGCTTCCCTGGCTCAGCTCCAAGAGCCAGAGGCAGGCCAGGTGGAAGAGATAATGAGGCCTCCGTCCCTTGATTCTTCCCCCCCCCCACACCTGCAGACCCAGCTGACGGCAATCAGGCTTGGTTTCGTAGGCAGGAGAGGAGGGAACAACAGAAGCAGGGGTGGGGCAGGCCTAGGAAGTGCTGAGTCATGGAGCCACACCCCACAGGATATAAAGGCAGCAAGAGCTGCTGTGTCTCTGTGTAGCAGGCAAATCAACTGATTAACTAAGAGCTTAAGTTTGTCCCTGGTTGAGTCATCAGCATCAAGGGAGATAACAGAGACACTTGGCAGACGCTTGCTATTCTGCTGCCAGAGCTGATGGTGCCAGCTAATTAAGCCATCACTCGGACAGAGCCGAAGTGGGGACAGAACACCAAGATTCTCATCCAGGACAATTTATAATCTTCTCTAGTGCTCTTAATTAAAAAATGTTTCTTTTTGCATTTCCCCGAAAATACGACCTATCCTGAAAGTAAGTCCTAGCTTGATTTTTACGTGTGCGCCCAATATTAAACCCTACCCATGAAATAAGCCCTAGTTAACACCCTGCCCACTCTGGGGTGCACAGGGTGGGGTGAGGCGCATGGGTAAAAATTAAGATAGGGTAGGAATGGGGAGTGAAGCTGCCCTACTTACCAGGCCTTGCACACCCCAACACCATTTGCCGCCGCTCATGCGTGTCGCCCCCAGCCTCCATTTCGGAAAGGCCTCTTCAGCCGATAACAGCGCTCCAGATTAATCAGCTGCAGAGTTTTTTCCAGAAGGCCTCCAATGGCAAAATGGAGGCTGGGGACAATGCGTGTGAGCAGCAGCAAGTGGCTGCAGGGGGGCTGGCAGTGGGCTCCTGCTTGGCAGGGCTGTCGGTACTGCTGTGGCAAGGTGAGTTAGTAATTAGACATCCCAAAAAATAAGACCTGGTGCCTTTATTGGTGGTAAAAAAATATAAGATGGGATCTTATTGTCGGGGATACACGGGTATGTGCAACAGGATCTGATGGCTGACAGAGTTACAGTTTTATTTGTCTTTGCTTGCAATAGACGATCACAGCTCTATTAGAGACTCTTCAAAACCTTTATGGAAGATACATTCCTCTCACTTCAAAAGCACTTTCACCCCAATAAGCAGGGGACATCAAAGGAGCCTCCCTGAAGATAGCATTACATTTGGCAATCGAGCGTCCCTTGGGCAACGGTGTGGCCATCGGCAAATCCTTTCAATCTAGAAGCACACTTTGGTTAGCTTTGTGGATGCTTCTGATTTTTTTTTTATTTACATTTATATCCCGCCCTTCTCCGAAGACTCAGGGCGGCTTACAGTATATAAGGCAATAGTCTCATTCTATTTGTATATTTACAAAGTCAACTTATTGCCCCCCCAACAATCTGGGTCCTCATTTTACCTACCTTATAAAGGATGGAAGGCTGAGTCAACCTCGGGCTGGGCTTGAACCTGCAGTAATTGCAGGCTGCTGTGTTCTAATAACAGGCTTCTAACAGCCTGAGCTATCACGGCCTCTGATACAAATACAGATAGACCAGGGGTGAAATCTACTTACCTTCCCTACTGGTTCAGAAGTGTGTGTGCACCATCATCACGTCTGATTTTTGACCCACTGTGCATCCGCAGAATGCTTTGTGCATGTGCAGAAGGTTACAAGCCAGGAAGTAATGATGTCTGGGTGTGTGGGTGGAGCCTCGCTCTGCCACCACTACCGGTTCGCTGAACCACCCACCGCTGCTGCTACCAGCATGCGTGAGGCAGTCAGAGCCAGCAGGATTTCAACACTGAGACAGACCCTAATCAACATGTTTTGGATTTTAGTTAAAATAACTACAGGTATTAGTTATTGACTTGACTTACAACAGTTCATTTAGTGACCATTGGAAGTTATTGTTGTGTCTCGTCCGATCTCACCACAGCCGGGGCCTTCTTATCTGCTTCCGAACATGGAGGAATGTCCTAGTATGCCTCCCGGCCCCAGCCCTGGCTCCATGCCCAGACAGGCTGAAGAGGAGGAAGTATCTCCAGCCCCCAGCTCTGGCTCCATGCCCAGGCAAGCGGAGCAACTAGACCCCTCCCCCTCCTCCACAGCATGTGAGCCTGAGGGAGGTCAATTGCCAACAGCTGCAGACTGGTGTGACCCTCGCGTCAGAAGACTTGATAGACGGAGGCAACAGAAGGAAGGGAGGGGCAGGCCTGGATAAGTGCTGAGTCATGGAGCCACACCCCATGGCCTATATAAAGGACCTGCTTTCTGGCATTCTCTGAGTCAGGCAAAGTCTAAAGATATCTTGCTGAAGTCACTTTCTGGTCTCCTGCCTGCCCTGAGGACTTTGCTAGGACTTTGGCAGAGCTGCAGAGGCACGCCTGATTCGGATTTCCCTGACCCGGCCGTCAGCAGAGGAGTGGGACACGACAGTTACAATAGCACTGAAAAAAGTGACTTATGACCATTTTTCATACTTATGCCCATTGAAGCATCCCCATGGCCATGTGATTTATATTCGGATGCTTGATAACCGGTTCATATTTATGACGGTTGCAGCATCCCAGTGTCAGGCCGTCCCCTTTTGAGACCTTTCGACAGGCAAAGTCAATGGGGGAAGCCAGATTCACTTAACAACCGTGTTACCAATTTAACAACTGCAGCAATTCATTTAACAAATGTGGCAAGAAAAGTTGTAAAATGGGGCAAAACTCACTTAACAAATTTCTCACTGAGCACCGTAAGTTTTGCCAAATTTGCTTAACAAATTTCTCACTTAGCAACCTAAATTTTGGGCTCAATTGTGGTCCATAATTTGAGGACTACCTATACTAAAGGTTATTTGCATGGAAGCAGTATGTCTGGGTAATGAAAACTTAACCATACCTGTAAGGGTGGGCTGCTGGGGGTTCGCAGGGGTTCGCGAGAACCTCTAGATAAGATTGTGTGCAGTTCGGAGAACCTCCAAATTCCACTCCTGGCTAGCCCTGCCCACCCTGCCCCTCCCCTCCCAGGAGACCCCATGCAGCCCGTTTTGGATGCAGGTAAGTTGAAGGCGCATATGGAGGCTCGGGGAGGGTGAAAAATAGGCCTACTGGAAGTTTGGGAAGGCCTGGAATGGGCCTGTTTCCGGTCTCCAGAGGGCCTCCGGAGCCTGGGGAGGCTGTTTTTGCCCTCCTGGAGACTTGAGGAAAGCCTCCGGAGCCCAGGGAGGGCAAAAATGCCCCCCCCATGGTGCAGGAGGCCAACTAGGCCACGCCCACCATGACCACACCCACCCAGAGCAACCAGGCAGAGAACCCCTTGCTAAAATTTTTGAAGCCCCCTCCCCCCCCGCATACCTGTTTACTCACTGCGATTCCAGTAACCCCAGTAGCTACCACAGGGGTGTGTGCATTTCTACCGTTCCAGACCACCCCAGTTAAAGGAGCTGGCCAAGCCACATGTAGGTACAGAACTGGAATTAGTCAAATCCTGGTTATGGTTAGGACTTCATTCCATATGAATCGTCTTTTGATTCTTACCAGATGTTTTTTTTTTCTCCCCTGTCTGCTTCCAAACGTAATAAACAGACTCACTTGGGTGATAAAAAGCTTGCATAATCATAATCATGTCCCAGAAGTCTAATCATCATTTCTGCATGTATATATATATATATATATATATTTCTTTTTAAAGTACAAGTATATGTCTATGTGAAAAGGAGGTTTTGCCGTTCCCGTCTTCCCCACATAATCATTCAGCCTCTGGGGAGTCTCTCAAAGATATAACACTTTTCCTCTTTTGTTTCTGAGGTTGGATGTATCGCTGATGACAGTCACTCAAAATTAGCAAGTATGAATAATTGAAAGCAGAGAGTTAATATGCCTTTGCTGCTATTTCAGTCCTCAGACCTTCAGTTCAGTAGGAACACCCACGGAATTCATTTCTTTTTTTTTTTAATTTATAACTTTATTAAAGATTTTTAAAAAGACAATAAAAACGAATGGAAATTAATATAAGGGACAAAAAAAGAGAAGAGAAATAAAAAAAGCTAAAAGTTCAAGAAATGGAAGGTAGTAAAAGAAAGATAGGAAAGAAAAAAAGATACAAAGAGGTAATTTCAATTTTCTTTAAATAAGTACCATATTTTTCGGCATATAAGAGGCACCTTTTTCCCCAAAAAAAGAGGGTGAAAATCTGGGCGTGTCTTATACTCCGAATGTAGCCCCGCCCAGTTTCTCAAACAAAGGTTTCAGAGGCTGAAAAAAGCATCAGAAATAGAGCTTCAGAAAAAGAGCCGCCGAACAGAGCTTCAGAGGCTTTTTTTCTGAAGTTCTGTTTTGGAGGCTTTCAGAGACAGAAAAAAACTTTGTCTAAAACGGAGTTTTAAAGGCAGGAAAAAAAAAGGCAAAATAAAAGCAAGGCATAGAGCTCATAGCCAAGGAAACTGTTGCTAAAATTCACTTCTGGGAACAGCTGATTGGGGGTATTCCGGGAGGCCAATCCACCTGCCAATCAGCTTTTTTCTTATTTTCCTCCCCAAAAGCTAAGGTGCGCCTTATATTACGCTGCATCTTATACTTAAAATACGGTAATAGGTTTATTGCTCATTCTAGGGTTATTGCATACCTCTCTTCTTTCTACAATCTATTCTGTTTAATCATGAAAACCATAACCATAATAAGTTTTTTAAATAGTGTTTTTATTGAAATGTATTGTATTATTTTATCTGCCTGTTCACCGCCCTGAGTCCTTCGGGAGAAGGGCGGTATAAAAATTAAATTATTATTATTATTATTATAACTAATACCTTCAGGTTTTTTTCTGTTACACACAGAAAGTCAATAAATGTAGATACCATCTTTTCTCTCATCAAAGAAGACAATTTTGCCATCTCAGCAAGTTCCATCACTTTCACAAACCATTCCACCACTGTGGGTAATGCCAAATCTTTCCATCTTTGTGCATACAATAATCTTGCAGCACCTGTTGTATTAAAAAAAAAAACACGTGACTTTTTTTCCCCAATCATTTGTCCTTAAGTCCCAAAAGAAAGACATCTCAGTTGTGGATTTACTTCAGTGAATTCTGAGCAGAGATCCTGATCCATTCAGGTCCTGATTGGTTCTCCTTGGTTCTCCTAGAAGCATAATCATAGAGCATAAAATAATAGAATTGGAAGGGACCTCAGAGCAGTGGTGAAATTCAAATCTTTTTAGTGGGCGTGGCTTGGTGGGCGTGGTGTGGCTTGATGGGCATGGCTTGGTGGGTGTGGCAGGGGAAGGATATTACAAAATCTCCATTCCCACCCCACTCTGGGGCCAGACAGAGGTGGTATTTGCTGCTTCTCCAAACTACTCAAAATTTCCGCTACCAGTTCTCCAGAACATGTCAGGACCTGCTGGATTTCACCACTGCCTCAGAGGTCTTCTAGTCCATCCTTTTGCTCCAGCAGGAGACCCTATACCATTACAGACAAATGGTTGTCCAGTCTCTTTTTGAAAACCTCTGTGTTGTGTCCGCTGCAGCCCCCAAGCTGGGCCTCCTGGCTGAGAGTGACTTAGAGAGTGAGGGGGAAGAGCCGACAGGGCTTCCCTCTGCAGGACCTTCCTCTATGGCTCTTCTCCAGGTCCCAGAGGCAGGTCAGGTGGAGGAGGAGGAGCTGACACGGCCTCTTTCCCCCAACCCCTCCTCCTCCTCCCTGGCAGAGCTCCAAGAGCCAGCTGAGGAGAATCAATTGTGGCTAGATGCAAGGCAGCGATGCCGAGTGAAGCGTGCGCAGCAAAAGGAAGGAAGGGGCCAGCCCAGGGAGTGCTGAGTCACGGAGCCACACCCCACAGGGTATAAAAGTGGATGGAGCTGCCTTTGGGCTCTGTGACAGACAAAAACAGGCTTTTGGGAGCTTTGGCTGTGCTATTTTGTGATTCAGACTTTAGCTTCTGTTTATTCCTGAACTGCAATTACGCTGGTCTGAGGAGAACTTGGCAGGCAATCGCAGGTCCGTTGCCAGAACTGTTATCTGTCGTCAGAGTAAATTGCTGGCAAAGATAGTCAGCTCTCGTGTCTTTTTGGTTGTGGTTGAGAGGGGACAGAACACTCTGTGATGGAGCACCCACAACTTCTGAAGGCAAGCCATTCCACTGTCACTGTTAAAAAAACTTCTCCTTAATTCTAGCTTGCTTCTCTTCTTGATCAGTTCCCATCCCTTGTTTCTTATCTTGCCTTCTGGTGTTTTGGAAATAGTTTGATCCCTTTGTCTTTGTAGGTGCCCCCTCAAATATTGCAAAAGTGCTATCGTGTCTCCCTTAGTCCTTCTTTTCATTAGAGTAGATGTTCCAATTCCTGTAACCATTTTTCATATGTTTTAGCCTCCAGACCCTTAAATATTTTTTTTGCTTTCCTTGTCTTCCATGAATTTGTCATCATCACATGAGGCTAGGATATCCTGTGACCTTCACCTAACAATCCATAGTGCCTAACATTTCCAGAGATGAAGGACATGAAAAAAAATAGGATGTGGCTAATTTGACAAGATGATACATCAGTTGGAAGTAGAGAATGTGTCGTGTCCCACTCCTCCGCTGACGGCCGGGTCAGGGAAATCCGAATCAGGCTTATTATTTATTTATTTATTTATTATTTAAATTTGTATACCGCCCTTCTCCCAAAGGACTCAGGGCGGTTCACAGCCAAGTAAAATGCACAATACATACAATTAAAATACTAATAAAAAACTTATTTAAATTGGCCATAATTAAAATTTGGAAGTAAAACCCATTTAAAAACCCATAACTTAAAAAACTAACCCAGTCCAGCGCAGATAAATGTAAGTTTTGAGCTCATGCTAAAGGTTCGGAGGTCCGGAAGTTGACGAAGTCCTGGGGAGCTCGCTCCAGAGGGCGGGGCCCCACAGAGAAGGCCCGTCCCTGGGTGTCGCCAGACGACATTGTCGCTACCGACGGCACCCTGAGGAGTCCCTCTCTGTGAGAGCGCACGGTCGGTGAGAGGTATTTGGTAGCAGCAGGCGGTCCCGTAAGTAACCCGCCCTATGCCATGGAGCGCTTTAAAGACGCTCACCAACACCTTGAAGCGCACCCGAAGGCCACAGGTAGCCAGTGCAGCCTGCGCAGGATAGGTGTCACTGGGAGCCACGAGGGCTCCTCTATCACCCGCAAGAGCTGCATTCTGGACCAACTGCAGCCTCCGGATGCCCTTCAGGGGGAGCCCCATGTAGAGAGCATTGCAGTAGTCCAGACGAGACGTCACAGAGGCTTGCCTCTGCAGCTCTGCCCAAAGTCCTAGCAAAGTCCTCAGAGCAGGCAGGAGACCAGAAAGTGACTTCAGCAAGATAAGTTCGACTTTGCTTGACTCAGAGACTGCCAGAAAGCAGATCCTTTATATAGGCCATGGGGTGTGGCTCCATGACTCAGCACTCATTAAGGCCTGCCCCTCCCTTCCTTCTGTTGCCTCCGCCTATCCAGTCTTCTGATGCGAGGGTCACTCCAATCAGCAGCTGTTGGAAATAAACTTTCCTCAGGCTCACATGCTGTGGAGGAGGGGGAGGGGTCTAGCTGCTCCATTTGCCTGGGCATGGAGCCAGGGCTGGGGCCGGGGGGTGCTCCCTCCTCTGCAGCCTGCTTGGGCATGGAGCCAGGGCTGGGACCAGGAGGTGCCCCCTCCTCTTCAGCTTGTCTGGGCATGGAGCCAGGGCTGGGACCGGGAGGCATACATTCCTCCGTGTTCGGGAGCAGATAAGAAGGCCCCGGCTGCTGTGAGAGCGGGCAAGACACAACAGAATGGTGGATGTGTGCCACAAACGCCTGGTCTGATGTTCTGTGGTTGAGGAGATATTTTTCAGCTCCCAGCGTAGAAGATGGGCTATCTAATGCAAACCATTTTTTTTTTTGCAGCTGCTTCTGAAGAGGGATGCATTAGAGAAAGATCTCCAAAGAAAAGTTTGTTTCTTTCTGGCAAACTTGGCCCGATGCTTGCAGCCACGGATGGCTAAAAAAAAGGTATGGAAACATAAATGGGCTGTCTTGAAAAACACAATGCTTCCCAGTTGTTTTCACAGTAGACCAGCTGTCTCCAACTTTTCCACCTTGGTGGCCTGGCAAAGCACAGGCGGGGAGGGAATGGCAGGCACACACGCATGTGCAAAGCTGCATTGGTGCGAGCAGTGGACACGCGCTCGTGTGAATGGAGCTTCATGCATCAGCAGAGCTTGCTTGCTCTTGTGTGCGAAGCTCCATTCGCACAAATGGAAGCTCCTTCCACTCAAATGTCCTCTGCTTGTGTGAGTGGAGCTTCGCATGAGAGCTCAAGGGTCCACCGCTCACAGAGTTGGAGCTTCACGTGCGCACATTTGCCTGCCGCTTGTGCTAGTGGAGCTTCACATCTGTGCTTTCATGCTGCTCGCACAGCCTGGTTTCAAATAGGACATGGCCAGTGGTGGGATTCAGCCAGTTCGCACCTATTCGGTAGAACCGGTTGTTAACTTTCTACGCAGTTCAGAGAACCAGTTGTTGGAAGAAATCTTATTTTCTTTTTCCCACTTTACAGGGCTAATCCTGTAAGGAAGGCAGGAAGGAAACATTCTGGTGTTGTTTCTAGCCTCATCTTTATTGCCCCGCTTACAGAAACTACCTCTTTGGTTAACCCTTATTACATTTTAACAGCTAAGGCGAAGCGCCCATCGACGTGAGTAACATTGAGTTGCTCATGCTCACACAGTCACATGACCAACGAGCCACGCCTACCCAGCTAGTCATTAGGGCAGAGAACCGGTTGTTAAATTAGTTGAAGCCTACCACTGGATGTGGCCCAGTAGTCGGATGTGGCCCAAGGGTTGGGAACTCCTGCCGTAGACTTTAGCAGTAAAGCAGAGATATCAAACTCCAGACCCGTGGGCTGGATCTGGCCCATGAGATCTGGCCCAAGGGGCCAGCCAGGAAATAATAAAGGACCAGCCAGCAAAAATGGGGTGTGTGGGGGGCATGCATGGCCAAAACAGCAAAGTGCAAAACGACCAGCAAAGTGCTGCAGGAGGCCTTCCAAGGCCGAAAACAGGGTGCAGGGGGGAATGTATTTTGTCCATCAGGGTGCTGCAGGAGGCATCTGTCCCATCTCCCCCCTCCCCCCAGCTGGCCTGCAGGGGACAACTACAATACTGATCCGGCCAGTGGTCGGATTCGCTTACCTTCCCTACCAGTTTGCAAATGTGAGTGCACGCACCACCTCTTCACATGTGCACAGCCTTCTGTGCCTGCGCAGTAGTCATGCATTACATCCGGGTAGGTGGGCAGACGGAGCCTCCCGCAGTCGCTGCTACCGGTTCGCGTGATCCGAAGAGAACTGGCTGAATCACAAAACTGGATCCAGCCCTCGAAGAAATCCAGTTCGACACCAGTGCAGTAGTGTGTCGCAAAAGAGCTGAGGGCTGGGCCCTTGCAAAGGCGATATTTATACCTTTGGCTCACCTGCTTGTGATTGTATATCTATGATGGCTTTTGCAGCATTCCCTGTGCATTCTTTGGATATTTCAACAAGCTCCTTTTTCCTTCCCACCTGAATGTGACTGTGGCATTCGTATAGTCCCTGTTTCTCAA
Organism: Ahaetulla prasina; assembly: GCF_028640845.1. Taxonomy (NCBI): domain Eukaryota; kingdom Metazoa; phylum Chordata; class Lepidosauria; order Squamata; family Colubridae; genus Ahaetulla; species Ahaetulla prasina. The sequence continues at coordinate 122,393,497 of NC_080543.1, forward strand.
AAAATAAAAAATAAAAAAAAATGCTGAACTGGCATCCAAACAACCATCTGTTGGTCAACTTAATGGGTTGCATAATATAAGGAAGTCATAAAAAGCCAAAGAAAATCCTGCCTGAAATTTTGGCATAAGCTGAACCTTTGGCCAAACATTTCTAGTGGTTGTGGATGCATTTTCTAAATGGTTAGAGATCATAATCATGAAATCCACCACGGCCGAAGCAGTAATCGCAACCCTGCGCCACCTATTCGCAACTCACGGGTTGCCGGACACTCTGGTGTCCGGCAATGGGCCCCACCACGGCAGCCCAGTTTGAAGAATACCTGGCAGAGGAGGCATCCGACATGCCCTCTCGCCTTTCCACCCTCGTCGAATGGCCTTGCAGAGCGCTCCGTCCGGAGCGCTAAGGAGGCATTGTCCAGGCTCAAGCCAGGTGACTGGCAAACAAAGATAGACTTTTTCCTAGCCGTCCAGCACAGAACCCCAAGCACGCCACGGGAAAAGCCCAGCCGAATTGCTAATGGGACGGAAACTCCGTGCCCACTTGATCGCTTGAACCCCCATTACACACCCGAGGGTTACAAGGGGAACTAGAAAAGACAAGGAAATGAGCATAGGCGACGGGTGTGGGCCGAAACTATGGGGACGGCCCTAGTTGGTTCGCAGGACAAATAATAAAGATAACCGCCCAAAATCGTACGTGGTAGAGCTACCAGACAACCGAGTGTGGAGGCGCCACATAGATCAGTTAAGGAAACGAATAACTGACCAAACCAAACCAACAGAGACAGGTAATGACCAATACCACTTTGAATCCACAGCTGACAATGACCCGGGAGGCGCAAGACTTAGCTGAGGTCCCAGAGTTCCAGCGACGCCATCAGGTTCCCCGAGGGAAACAGCAGGAAAATTCAAAATTAATCCAAGGCCGGATGGCCAAGAAAAGAGTCGGCCAATAATCCGGAGCCCGATGGCCCAGAGAAAGAGCTGGGAGGAGAAAACAGCCCTCCGACCAGCTCAAAACACCACCCAGAACTGAACCGCGAGGTCAGAAAGAACTAGGAGACGCCCAGGTTATTTATGACTACGCCGAAAATAACATGTAAATAAATATGTAAATAGAGGCAAAGTGTTTTCTGGGAGGGGAGGAGTGTTATGTATTCATGTTTGTACCTTTAAATATTTGAGCGGGAAATCAGCACGTTGCTGATTGGTCGAAGCCTCCAGCAGAACTGTATAAAAGGAGAGGTTTTCCCCCAGCCTGCTGCTGGGTTCACCCTATATTAAAGAGCTGTTGTCACTACCCTGGTCTCCAGCCTCGTTACTTCCAGAACTTAACATCTTCTAGTCCATCCTTTTGCTCCAGCAGGAGACCCTATACCATTACAGACAAATGGTTGGCCAGTCTCTTTTTGAAAACCTCTGTGTTGTGTCCGCTGCAGCCCCCAAGCCGGGCCTCCTGGCTGAGAGTGACTTAGAGAGTGAGGGGGAAGAGCCTCAGGCTTCCTCTGCAGGACCTTCCTCTATGGCTCTTCTCCAGGTCCCAGAGGCAGGCCAGGTGGAGGAGGAGGAGCTGACACGGCCTCTTTCCCCCAACCCCTCCTCCTCCTCCCTGGCAGAGCTCCAAGAGCCAGCTGAGGAGAATCAATTGTGGCTAGATGCAAGGCAGCGATGCCGAGTGAAGTGTGCGCAGCAAAAGGAAGGAAGGGGCCAGCCCAGGGAGTGCTGAGTCACGGAGCCACACCCCACAGGGTATAAAAGTGGATGGAGCTGCCTTTGGGCTCTGTGACGGACAAAAACAGACTTTTGGGAGCTTTGGCTGTGCTATTTTGTGATTCAGACTTTAGCTTCTGTTTATTCCTGAACTGCAATTACGCAGGTCTGAGGAGAACTTGGCAGGCAATCGCAGGTCCGTTGCCAGAACTGTTATCTGTCGTCAGAGTAAGTTGCTGGCAAAGATAGTCAGCTTACGTGTCTTTTTGGTTGTGGTTGAGAGGGGACAGAACACTCTGTGATGGAGCACCCACAACTTCTGAAGGCAAGCCATTCCGCTGTCACTGTTAAAAATACTTCTCCTTAATTCTAGCTTGCTTCTCTTCTTGATCAGTTCCCGTCCATTGTTTCTTATCTTGCCTTCTGGTGTTTTGGAAATAGTTTGATCCCTTTATCTTTGTAGGTGCCCCCTCAAATATTGCAAAAGTGCTATCGTGTCTCCCTTAGTCCTTCTTTTCATTAGAGTAGATGTTCCAATTCCTGTAACCATTTTTCATATGTTTTAGCCTCCAGACCTTAAATATTTTTCTTGCTTTCCTTGTCTTCCATGAATTTATCATCATCACACGAGGCTAGGATATCCTGTGACCTTCACCTAACAATCCATAGTGCCTAACATTTCCAGAGATGAAGGACATGAAAAAAAATAGGATGCGGCTAATTTGACAAGACGATACATCAGTTGGAAGTAGAGAATGGTGGATGTGTGCCACAAACGCCTGGTCTGATGTTCTGTGGTTGAGGAGATATTTTTCAGCTCCCAGCGTAGAAGATGGGCTATCTAATGCAAACCATTTTTTTTTTTTTTGCAGCTACTTCTGAAGAGGGATGCATTAGAGAAAGATTTCCAAAGAAAAGCTTGTTTCTTTCTGGCAAACATGACCCGATGCTTGCAGCCACGGATGGCTAAAAAAAGGTATGGAAACATAAATGGGCTGTCTTGAAAAACACAATGCTTCCCAGTTGTTTTCACAGTAGACCAGCTGTCTCCAACTTTTCCACCTTGGTGGCCTGGCAAAGCACAGGCGGGGAGGGAATGGCAGGCACACACGCATGTGCAAAGCTGCATTGGTGCAAGCAGTGGACACGCGCTCGTGTGAATGGAGCTTCATGCATCAGCAGAGCTTGCTTGCTCTTGTGTGCGAAGCTCCATTCGCACAAATGGAAGCTCCTTCCACTCAAATGTCCTCTGCTTGTGTGAGTGGAGCTTCGCATGAGAGCTCAAGGGTCCACCGCTCACAGAGTTGGAGCTTCACGTGCACACATTTGCCTGCCGCTTGTGCTAGTGGAGCTTCACACCTGTGCTTTCATGTTGCTCGCACAGCCTGGCTTCAAATAGGACATGGCCAGTGGTGGGATTCAGCCGGTTCGCACCTATTCGGTAGAACCGGTTGTTAACTTTCTACGCAGTTCAGAGAACCAGTTGTTGGAAGAAATCTTATTTTCTTTTTCCCACTTTACAGGGCTAATCCTGTAAGGAAGGCAGGAAGGAAACATTCTGGTGTTGTTTCTAGCCTCATCTTTATTGCCCCGCTTACAGAAACTACCTCTTTGGTTAACCCTTATTACATTTTAACAGCTAAGGCGAAGCGCCCATCGACGTGAGTAACATTGAGTTGCTCATGCTCACACAGTCACATGACCAATGAGCCACGCCTACCCAGCTAGTCATTAGGGCAGAGAACCGGTTGTTAAATTAGTTGAAGCCTACCACTGGATGTGGCCCAGTAGTCGGATGTGGCCCAAGGGTTGGGAACTCCTGCCGTAGACTTTAGCAGTAAAGCAGAGATATCAAACTCCAGACCCGTGGGCTGGATCTGGCCCATGAGATCTGGCCCAAGGGGCCAGCCAGGAAATAATAAAGGACCAGCCAGCAAAAATGGGGTGTGTGGGGGGCATGCATGGCCAAAACAGCAAAGTGAAAAACGACCAGCAAAGTGCTGCAGGAGGCCTTCCAAGGCCGAAAACAGGGTGCAGGGGGGAATGTATTTTGTCCATCAGGGTGCTGCAGGAGGCATCTGTCCCATCTCCCCCCTCCCCCCAGCTGGCCTGCAGAGGACAACTACAATACTGATCCGGCCAGTGGTCGGATTCGCTTACCTTCCCTACCAGTTTGCAAATGTGAGTGCACGCACCACCTCTTCACATGTGCACAGCCTTCTGTGCCTGCGCAGTAGTCATGCATTACATCCGGGTAGGTGGGTGGACGGAGCCTCCCGCAGTCGCTGCTACCGGTTCGCGTGACCCAAAGAGAACCGGCTGAATCACAAAACTGGATCCAGCCCTCGAAGAAATCCAGTTCGACACAGTGCAGTAGTATGTCGCAAAAAAGCTGAGGGCTGGGCCCTTGCAAAGGCAATATTTATACCTTTGGCACATCTGCTTGTGATTGTATATCTATGATGGCTTTTGCAGCATTCCCTGCGCATTCCTTGGATATTTCAACAAGCTCCTTTTTCCTTCCCACCTGAATGTGACCGTGGCATTCGTATAGTCCCTGTTTCTCAAAAAAAATAAAAATGCTGAACTGGCATCCAAACAACCATCTGTTGGTCAACTTAATGGGTTGCATAATATAAGGAAGTCATAAAAAGCCAAAGAAAATCCTGCCTGAAATTTTGGCATAAGCTGAACCTTTGGGGGAAATAAAAATGTTTTAAGTGGCTTAAATCCAAACACAATACTTGGGGCTTATTTCATTTTTTTCCCCCTGCAGGATATTTAATGGGGGTTCCCCCCTTCCGTCCAGAACTATTTTTAGTATATGAAAGTATATTGATTCTCTTTCTCTTTTAAATAAGCAGCAGTATAGCATGACCTTATGTATGTCTGTATGGGTGAGAGTGTGCATGGACAAATATACCTACACTTGCTTACACACTCACATGCACAGATACTCAACTTTGCGAATTTGTGTGGTATATATACCTACAAATACAAATGTTTCCTTGCAATAAAAAAATCCTAAGTCTTTTCTTTAGTCTGAAGTCAGTTGTGCTGCAATTAATAAGCACCATAGTTTGGCTGATCTTAAGTCATGTTGTAATAAACAGTCACACTTAATCCCTGCTTGAAATGAGTCTTCCCCACAGTGGAACCTTCAGATGTAACTCCACAGCTCTCAGCCAATATGGTCAAAGGTCTTGTTGACTGAGAATAATGGCAGTTGACGCTCCAAACAGCTGGAGAACATCAGGTTGGGGAATGTTGTTTTAATAGCTGCCTTCCTAAGTGTATTTAGGCAGAATGGAAATTATTCTTGAACAAAAACTTCAACCTGTACTGTAGATGTCACTGACTTTGGTAGGATGGCTTTAGGAAGGCATAACTTTTTGGAGTGTATATCAAGATAAACCTGGAACGGTGGTCAGTGTACTTCATATTTGGATTGGATCAGGGCAAATTCTATGCAAAGCAAAATAAGTGGTCGCAGTTCCTTTGGATCTCTTTGGAAAGGGATCACCTTCCGTTTAGACATGCCCGATGCACAAGCTCTCCTATGAAAGAAAAACAATGCCAGGCAGGCTTAGGAAAAAGTGTCAGAATATTCATGACTGGGAAGACATGGTAACAAGGTCACCCAATGAATAGGCATAGCAACTAGGTCAGCCAATGAGGGCTATTTGGAAACTGAAACTGGAAGGAGTCTGGGCGTAGCTTAGCTCTGTGCTTAGCTCTAAAATGAAACTAGTCTGGACTTGTCTGTCTGCTCTGAACTCTGAACTGAATACTGATCTCTTCTCTCTTACCACGTTGGTATTGGACATTTACTCATATGTTATTATGTATATAAAGAAGTTAAAGAATCCTGCTGAATCAGTTATCTATGTGTTCTTTTTGGATTTGATTAATGCAACAAACTCTGACAAAAAGGGCGAGAGTGGGATCAGTTTTACAATAGACAATTTGGAGTTTCAAAAGGCTGTTATGGTTCTTCACTCAGAGTAACTTTAGAAAGGACTTGAAAAAACTATGCAGGTCTCTTTCAAACTTCTTGTGCATCTGTTTGTAAGCTGAATTCTATGCATCTATTATTCTGAAACTAATTTAGATGATTGATCTAATTTAATCTAATTGAACAGTGTGTTAAATATATGTTGGTAGGCATTTGGCAATTTAAGTATAATTTTCAAGAACAACCTCCTCCACCTATGTCTGAAGAGAAAAGTCTTTGATCAGTGTGTGCTACTTGCTCTAACAAATGCCAATGAAATATGGACATTAACCTCACTTTCAATACAAAAGCTATGAGGGACACAAAGAGCCATGGAAAGATACATGCCTGGCATTACAAGACAAGATAGAAAGACCTGCATGAACAAGTGAAAATATATGACAAAGTAGACCATAACCTACTATTTGATAAAATAGAAAAATGTAGGTTAGACAGCATCACCACCAAATGGATTCGTGACTGGCTGACCAACTGCTCTCAACATGTAGTCCTCAATGGAACTGTATCTAAATAGAATAGAATAGAATAGAATTTTTTATTGGCCAAGTGTGATTGGACACACAAAGAATTTGTCTTGGTGCATATGCTCTCAGTGTACATAAAAGAAAAGATACCTTCATCAAGAATCATAAGGTACAACACTTAATGATAGTCATAGGGTACAAATAAACAATCAGGAAACAATCAATATCAATATAAATCATAAGGATACAAACAACAAAGTTACAGTCATACAGTCATAAGTGGAAGGAGATGGGTGATGGGAACGATGAGAAGATTAATATTAGTGCAGTTTTAGTAAATACTTTGACAGTGTTGAGGGAATTATTTGTTTAGCAGAATGATGGTGTTTGGGAAGAAACTGTTCTTGTGTCTAGTTGTTCTGGTGTGCAGTGCTCTTTAGGATTGTTTTGAGGGTAGGAGTTGAAACAGTTTGTGTCCAGGATGTGAGGGGTCTGTAAATTTTTTCACAGCCCTCTTTTTGATTTCTGCAGTATACAGGTCCTCAATGGAAGGCAGGTTGGTAGCAATTGTTTTTTCTGCAGTTCTGAAGGGAGGTGTGCAATGGGGTACCCCACGGCTCTGTTTTAGGCCTAGTACTCTTCAACATATTCATCAATGATTTGGACGAGGGCATAGATGGGGAACTCATCAAATTTGCACACAACACCAAGCTAGCAGGAATAGCCAACACTCCGGAACAAAGGCTTAAGATACAGAGGGATCTTGACAAACTTGAACATTGGGTGCTATCTAACAAAATGAAATTCAAAGGTGAAAAAAGTAAGGTTCTACATTTTAGGCAAGAAAAACAAAATGCACAGGTACAGTATATGTGGTACCTTGATCAATAGTAGTAACTGTGAGAAGGATCTGGGAGTCCTAGTGGACAACTATTTAAATATGAGCCAGCAGTGTGCTGCAGCTGCCAAAGAAGCCAACATAGTTCTAGGCTGCATAAACAGAGGGATAGAATCAAGATCACGTGAAGTGTTAATACCACTTTATAATGCCTTGATAAGACCACACTTGGAATATGGCATCCAGTTTTGGTCGCTATGATATAAAAAAATGTGGAGACTCTAGAAAGAATGCAGAGAAGAACAACAAAGTTGATTAGCTGAAACATATGAAGAAAGGTTGCAGGAACTGGGTATGTCTAGTTTAATGAAAAGAAGGGCTGGGGTGACATGATAGCAGTGTTGCAATATCTCAGGGGTTGCCACAAAGAAGAGGGAGTCAAGCTATTCTCCAAATCTCCTGAGGGTAGAAGAAGAAGCAACTAATCAAGGAGAGAAGCAACTTAGAACTAAGGAGAAATTTCCTGACAGTTAGAACGATTAATCAGTGGAACAATATGCCTCCAGAAGTTGTAAATGTTCCAACACTGGAAGTTTTTAAGAAGAGATTAGATAGCCATTTGTCTGAAGCGGTGTAGGGTTGCCTGCCTAAGCGGGGGTTGGACTAGAAGACCTCCGAGGTTCTTTCCAACTTTTTCTACAACTTTAATCAACTTTATTCTTTTCTATATGATATCATCAAAGGAGTTAAAGAATTGAAATGGAAATGGGCTGGTCATATAGCAAGAAGAACTGATGGCAGGTGGATCAAGGCAATTGTAGAATGGATCCCACTTGATTAAAAGGTTTTGGGTTTGGCTAGTTTAAAGAAAAGAAGAATTAGGGGGTGACATGATATCAGTATTCCAGTATTTGAGGGGCTGCCATGAAGAGGAGGGGGTCAAATTATTCTACAAAGCACCAGAGGGCAGGAGAAGAAACAATGGTTGGAAACTAATCAAAGAGAGAAGCAACCTGGAATTAAGGAGAAACTTCCTAATAGTGAGGACAATCAACCAATGGAATAACTTGCCTTCAGAAATTGTGGGTGCTCCATCACGGGAGGCTTTTAAGAGGAGACTAGACAGTCACTTATCTGAAATGGTATAGGTTCTCCTGCTTGAGCAGGGGGCTGGACTAGAAGACCACCAAGGTCCCTTCCAGCTCTATTCTATTCAAAAGCATCCACATCAGAGATCTAAAACAAGATGGAGCAACAGTGCTCCATCTTGTTTTGGATCTCTGTCGTGAATGTTTTTGTCTAGTCTCTTCTTAAAAAACATCCAGCGATGGAGCGCCCACGACGGGTTACTTACGGGACCGCCTGCTGCTACCGGCGACCTCCCATCGACCAGTGTGCTCCCATAGGGAGGTTCTCCTCAGGGTGCTGTCGGCCAGTCAATGTCGGCTGGCAGCGCCCAGGGGGAGGGCCTTCTCTGTGGGGGCACCAACCCTCTGGAACAAGTTACCACCAGGTATCCGTCAACTTTAAGATTTTGGTTACCACCTTTAAAGCGCTCCATGGCTTAGGGCCCGGGTACTTACGGGACCGCCTGCTGTTACCTCATTTCTCCCACCGACCTGTACGCTCACACAGAGAGGGCCTTCTCAGGGTGCCGTCCGCCAAACAATGTCGGCTGGCGGCCCCCAGGGGTAGGGCCTTCTCTGTAGGAGCTCCTACACTTTGGAACGAACTTCCCCCTGGTTTACGCCAAGTGCCCGATCTTCGGACTTTTCGCTGTGAGCTGAAAACGCACCTATTTATTCAAGAGGGACTGGCTTAAAGGTTTTATTAAATTTTAATTGGGGTTATTATTTTAGGGTTTTAAATTTTTAAATTTCGGCCATTTTTGTAATATGCTCGGTTTTAAGTTTCTGTTTTAAATGTATATATTGTGGGTTTTTTAATATTTGGCTGTACACCGCCCTGAGTCCTTCGGGAGAAGGGCGGTATAAAAATTTAATAAAATAAAATAAAATAAATAAATAACTCCCTGATCTTCGGACCTTTCGACGCAAGCTGAAAACATTTTTGTTTCACCATGCAGGACTGGCCTAGTGGGGTTTTAATAAGAGGTTTTATTGGTTTTAAGTTCTTCAACCAACTCTAAATTTTCCTTTTAAACTGGTCTTAAAAATTGTACTAATTGTCTTTACTTTGGTTGTAAACCGCCATGAGTCCTTTGGGAGAAGGGCGGTTGTCAGGCTACCTCCGACTATAATTAGGAAAGAATTCACCTTGACTTCATTTGGAATAAAGACAAGTACTTTTACTTTTTACAGTCTTGATAGCAGCCAAGCTAAGTTGGATCTGAGACAAAATATGGCTAACATATCATATCCCCCCAATTGTCCCTCCTCCTCCAGGAGGTCAAGCTGGTCTGGTCCAATGCCAGCTCCTTCTCGGGCCCTCGTGGTAATCTTCTTCCACAGGTCTCTAGATGTCAGTCATTTTAGGAATGCAGTGTCTGTTAGAAAAGCGCGCGCTGATAACACTCAGTCGTTAATCATCCCTCCCCCACTGTTATGTCAGCCGACACTCTTAATAGGCTCCTTCCCCTTACCCTGTACGGTGGTATGATACATCTCATTTCCTTAATAGTTTGATAATACAGAAATAAACATTTCACATTCTATCTACTGATATAATCATTCAAAAGTATATGAAGATTGGAGTGGAGGCTGACAGCGGTATAGAAATTGAAACAATAAATAAATAAATAAATAAATAAATAAATTGGTAAAAGAAAGCTCAGGACCATATAGGTTGGAAACATGCAGAAGATGCCTTCATCCTGCAGTGGATAGACAATGATTAGAAGGATAATGACGATAACAGTTCCAATGGTGGAAGCTTTTAAGAAGAGATCAGACAACCATTCATCTGAAATGGTATAAGGCTTTCTGCCCAAGCAGAGGTTTGGACTAGAAGACCTCCAAGGTCTCTTCCAACTCTGTATTCTGTTTTGTTATTCTGCAAATCTAGGACACCTCTACCAATTCCATCCAGTTCAAGCAAATTAGCTCGCAGAAACACAGAGAAGGATTGGTTGGGCGTGCCTGTTTTTGTACCTAATCTTTAAATGCATTGTCTGTATGTTCACAAAGTGGTCTCTTTGGAAAACTCTCCTCAGTCTGCAAATTGTATTCCCGCCTTGACGAAAAATGAAAACGTTACAGTCGTTTGTTGATGTCTCCATTTCTACTAGAGAGAGAAACCACCCAGAGTTTCAGAAAAGGAACAAAAGGAACCTCAGCTTTTGATAGGAAACCAAAAGGGACATGAATCTGAAATGCTGGAGTGAACCCACATCAGGACTTAGATAAAGATATGTAGCTGTGGCTTCGAGATGGTTGTGGCACCTGGGTCTCCTTTTGATCTTCTCAAGAACCAGTTTTGAGCAGGATTAGTGAAAACTGAAGGCAAATTCCTTGTAGAATTTTCTAGAATCGATACAGAGGGAGCCATCTCCTTTTGCAAGAGGCATGGCGGCGCAGTGGTTAGAATGCAGTATTGCAGGCTAACTCTGCCCATGGCCAGGAGTTCGATCTTGACTGGCTGAAGCTTGACTCAGCCTTCCATCCTTCTGAGGTGAGTAAAACAAGGACCCAGATTGTTGGGGACTCTGTAAAAGTGCTTAGAGAGGGCTGTAAAGCACTGTGAAGTGGTTCTGTATATAAGTCTAAATGCTATTGCTATCTCACGGGCTGTTTCTGGCCTCTGGGGGGCCTCCAGGGGGGGCACTGTCACCCTCCCCAGGTTCCTAGAAAGCCTCTGGAGCCCGGGGAGAGTGAAAAACAGGCCTATTGGGCGCACCGTGCCATCGCGTGCCAAAAGTGGGGGGAGCGCAGGGTGGTCACACGCGCATGCTTGGTGGGGGCACGGGGGGCATTGAATTATGGGTGTGGGCTCACACACGCAAACCCCCCCATGCTCCCCCCACTTATGACACATGGTGGCAAAAAGGTTAGCCATTACTGCTATATACTTTGGGAACCTTATGCAATAAATATTTCCAGATCTATTAAAGTTTCATTCTACCTAACCTTCTTTAACCAGGTGATGTGGCCCTTGGCTTTCATCAAACACTTATATGCGTCCTTTTAAGGGTAAGTGTGTCATCTTCGCTTTGTGATTGCCTGCTGAATCTGGAGAAGACCCAACGTTCCTCTACAGATGGACACCAAATGGTCATTTTTAATGTGACCGAAGGGGAAATTATTGAGCGCTTGAGAAGCAAACCTATGAACTGCACTTAATTAAATCTAATTTAAGGCCATTTGTTCTGTCCTGGCGATGTCTGGCTTTTGGAGTGAAGCTCCTGGTAGACGAATAAAGGATCCATAACTGAAAAAGATTGAACATCTTGTTTTAGGGAAAAGCAATTTTCCCCCACCCCATCTCGGAAAGCCAGAAAAGAGCAGAAAGAACGAGGGCTTGCCAACCAAGACTCTGTAAATGTGCCATAATGATGCTATTAATACTGAAACTGCCTTCAATAAAATAGGTCATTTATTATCCCAGGCCATGGATGCAGAAGGGCAAATTAATAACTCAATTAATTCTTGGGAAACTCTCTCCTCCAATGACTGAATCATTTCTACTCTCCCGCCCGCCCAAACTTAAAATGTTGCTCTGGTTTTAATTATAATTTCCCCACCATGTCCATGGAGATTCTCAATCGCCCAGATTATGGTTTCCCCAAATGTGCTTTTTCAGAAAGCAACTGGACTTCCTTGGAGATTTTTTTAAAAAAAAAACTTTTTGCTTCTCATCCAAGAAGCATCTTCAGTTCTTCAGTCCCCATCACATTCCTATTCTTCTCAGATAGGCGAGCAGCAGTTTTAACCAACTGTCTATATTGTACCATCAACATTCAAATCAATGGCAGCCTTCTGCTACAGAATTGTTACGATCTGCCCAGTCAGAGTTGTGTTAATTTATTATATTATTTATTTATTTTGTCAAGCATGTATTAGATAACAGATATAAGTGTAAACATGATTATGAATACTGTTGTGACTCGTCCTCCCTCCTCTCCTCAGCCGGGCCCCTCCCGTCTCCAGCCGGGCCTTTTATCAGACTCCGAGTCTGATAATGAAGCTGAACGGCTTGTCATGACTCCAGCCCCTGGCCCTGGCCCCATGCCCAGAGAGGATTCAAGGAGTGAAAGGACAAACCCCATAAACTTCACTCATACAGCGTGTGTTCCTTTGGCTCAGCCTTCAGAGCAGGAAGCCAGCCAGGTGGTGGAATTACTGACAGCAGATCCAGCTGAAGACAATTGAGGGTGGGTGGACCCTTACTTCTGGAGATCTGAGAGGCGACACCAGCAGAAGACAGGGTGGGGCAGGCCTGGATAAATGCTGAGTCATGGAGCCACACCCCACAGCCTATATAAAGGACCTGCTTTTGGCATTCCAACCTTGAGTCAAGCAAAGTCTTATCTAATTTGCTGATATTGGACTCTATCGCTGAAGTCACAACTTGGACTCCTGCCTGCCCTGATAAACCTCGAAGGAACTTGGCAAGCTGCAGAGGCTTCATTGCCAAGTTTGTTACGGACTTCCTTGACTCATTCGTTGGAGTGGGGGTGGGACACAACAAGGGCCAATGTGCACAATGTGCAGAATAGTCACTCAATAAAACATGGATCTAGCTGTGGATAAGATGACCAGAACTGCCTGCAAAACATTTGGGAGTGGGACACGACAAATACATGAAATGGATATGTATAAAAGGGGACATTAGGACAGGGATGGAAGGCACATTGGTGTGCTTATGCACGCCCCTTACAGACCTCTTAGGAATTGGGTGAGGTCAACAGTAGACAGTTTAAGTTTAATGTTATGAGGGTTTGGGGAAGAAACCACAGAGTCAGGTAGTGCATTCCAGGCATTGACCACTCTTTTACTGAAGTCGTATTTTCTGCAATCAAGTTTGGAGTGGTTTACTTTAAGTTTGTATCTATGATTTGCTCATGTATTGTTGTGGTTGAAGCTGAAGTAGTCATTGACAGGTAGGACATTGTGGTAGATAATTTTATGTACTATGCTTAGGTCAGACCAAAGTCGGCATAGTTCTAAATTGTCTAAGCCCAAAATTTGGAGTCTGGTGGCATAAGGTATTTTATTGCGAGCAGAGGAGTGGAGGACTCTTTTTGTGAAATATCTCTGGACTCTCTTGATAGTATTTATGTCCGATATGCAGTGCGGGTTCCAGACAGATGAGCTGTATTCAAGAATTGATCTAGCAAATAATCATGCCAAGGCCCTGACAGAAGTTGAATGGCGATGTGTCCAGCCCATTGTTCTGCTGGACCATCAGAGATCCAATCCTCTGACTTCACTGGCTGTCCATGACCTGCTTCACAGAACATAGAATAATAGAGTTGGAAGATAACTGACATGGCAACTGCAGGGTTGAAATCCAGCAGGTTCTGACAGGTTCTGGAGAACCAGTAGTGGAAATTTTGAGCAGTTCAGAGAACTGGCGGTGGAAATTTTTAGTAGTTCAGGGAACCGGCAAATACCACCTCTGGCTGGCCCCAGGAATGGGGATTTTGCAGTATCCTTTTCTTGCCATGCCCACCAAGCCACGCCCACAGAACAAGAAGTAAAAAAAATTTGGATTTCATCACTGGGCAACTGGGTCAGCCAATGAGGGCTGTTTGGTAACTGAAACATAGTTATTTGTTTGTATGTGGCCATAGGAAACAGTTTGGAATCTGGGTGTGGCTTAGACTTGCTGAAGTGTGTTGCTTTGGCCTCTGTAATGAGAGCCTTTGTGCAATATATTAGCCTCTGTATCTCTCTACTCTGTAATGACCTGCTTCTATGAATATTGCTTCTGTGTCCCTGATATTGTATGCTGAATTCTCCTGTATGGTATTGTATATAAAGAAGTTTCTTATGTAGTTTGAATCCTGCTGAAGAATTATTTAATTGTGTCTGATTGTGTGTGCTGCAACAAACTCTGACAGTACTTTGGTAAACCATTCCAGACGAGTGTTGTCCAGTTTCTTCTTAAAAGCCTCCAGTGATGGAGTACCACAACTTCTGAAGGCAAACCATTCCATTGGTTGATTGCTCTCACTGTTAGGAAATTCCTCAGTTAGTTCTAGGTTGCTTCTCTCCTCACTTAATTTCCATTCTTAATTGTTTCTTGTCTTGCCTTCTGATGCTTTGAAAAATAGTTTGACCACCCCTCATCTTTGTAGGAGCCCCTATAAAGATGAGAGGGTCAAACTATTTTCCAAAGCTACCCTATTTTTCGGAGTATAAGATGCTCCAGACTATAAGATGTACCTATCTATTTTGGTGAGGAAAACAAGAAAAAGAAATCTGCCTCTGCCTCCCAGCAATTTTGCCTCGTTGCAGCAAACAGCAAACAGCCTGCTTTACTTTCATTTTCGTTTTCAGCATAGCTTGATTAGCAGAAGAAAAGAAAAAATCTACTCCCAGCCATTTACCTCCTTGCAGCAAGCAGCAGAGGCCCCTGCAAAACAGCTGAGAGTCGGGAGGCCGATCCAAGGGACAATCAACTTGTGCTAATTAGGCTGTGCTGAAGCTGGAATGGGCTGTTTCTTCTTGCTGCTTGCTGCAAGGAGGTAAATTGCTGGGAGGCAGAGGCCAAAGGGTGGGGCCAGTGGGTGGGCGGGGCTACATTCGATGTATAAGACACACCTAAATTTTCACCCCTTTTAGGGGGAAAAAGATGCATCTTATCCTCCAAAAAATACAGTATTTCATCACCTTACAAGGACCATAATTTGGAACCTGCTTGGAAAAGCAAATAGCCTTCCATCATTCCCTAGTCGATTGGCTTCTGACCAGACTAGAAGTAGTTAACTGTCAAGAAGGAGTCTCAGGGTGCTTTGCTACATAAAATTTATTTCGAAAAAGGTTAAAGAACCTCCCCAGGAATTCCAGTAAGGACTTTGCCCTCCAACAAGAAACACATGCCTAGGCAAGAGGTTAATTTTTTAAATTATTTTTTTTTTATTATTTTTTTCTTTGCATTTATATCCCACCCTTCTCCGAAGACTCAGGGCGGCTTACACTATGTCAAGCAATAGTCTTCATCCATTTGTATATTATATACAAAGTCAATTTATTGCCCCCAACAATCTGGGTCCTCATTTTACCTACCTTATAAAGGATGGAAGGCTGAGTCAACCTTGGGCCTGGTGGGACTTGAACCTGCAGTAATTGCAAGCAGCTGCTGTTAATAACAGACTGCATTAGTCTGTTGAGCCACCAGAGGCCAATTTTAGGCTTTCTGTTCATGCTCTTTTTCTGTTCATGATCTTTGTTGTGGGAGAGACAGATATAACCCTCTTCCTTAGCCCTGTTGACTAATCAGAAATCCAATATCTGTTTCTAAGATGATTTGAGAGCCCGCTGTCTTATTCCTTTCTTTTTAAGGCCTCCTTCCCCTTTTTAAGCTCTAAAGTTACTGCCTGGGGTTATTTTTATTTATTTACTTTTGTGTACATTTTTCTTGCTATGTGCCTTTTGTGTACTTGTCACTGAGTGATGAGTGACTTTGCCAAAACTCTGAAAAATCTAGATCTCATGCAGAAACATCTTTCTGGTGCATCTTCATTTTCTCGTAGATGGGAAATTATTTATTTATTTATTTATTTATTAGTTTGTCAAACATGTACAAGATAGCAGGTATAAATATGAACAGGGACATGAACAAAGGAAATGAATACAAATAAATGGGGGCAGTAGGACAGGGACGGTAGGCACCTTGGTGCGCTTATGCACGCCCCCTTTTACGGACCTCTTAGGAACGGGGTGAGGGCCACAGTAGACAGTTGAAGGCTGAAGCTGTGGGGGTTTGAGGATGGAACAGCAGAGTCAGGTAGAGCATTCCAGGCGTTGACCACTCTGTTGCTGAAGTCATATTTTCTGCAATCGAGTTTGGAGCGGTTTACCTTGAGTTTGTATTGATTGTTTGCCCGTGTATTATTGCGGTTGAAGCTGGAGAAATCATCGACAGGTAAGACGTCGTAGCAGACAATTTTGTCTACTATGCTTAGATCGGATCGCAGGCGATGCAGTTCCAGATTGTCCAAGCCCAAAATAACAGTAACAGTAACAGAGTTGTTAATGCCTAGAATGCACTACCTGACTCTGTGGTCTCTTCCCAAAATCTCCAAAGCTTTAACCAAAGACTATCTACTATTGACCTTACTCCGTTCCTAAGAGGTCTGTAAGGGGCGTGCATAAGAGCACCAGCGTGCCTACTGCTCCTGTCCTAATGTTCCCTTTGATTGTATCCAATTCGTATGATTATTTCATGCTTATACTTATATATACTGTTGTGTTTGACAAATAAATAAAATAAAAAATAAATGAAATAAATGAAATTTCAAGCCTGGTGGAAGAAGGGATTCTATTGTGAGTAGAGAGTGGAGTACTCTTCTCGTGAAATACCTCTTTGCGCTCCGGACGGAACGTTCTCCAAGGCCATTCGTCGCTGGGTGCAAAGGCGCCGAGAGGACATGCCGGATGCCCTCTTCTGCCAAGTACCCCTCAAACTGGGTTGCCGTGAATTGCGGGCCGTTATCGGATACTAACGTGTCGGGCAACCCATGGGTTACAAATAGGTGCCGTAGGACTGAGATCACCGCCTCGGCTGTCATGGATCTCATGAGAATGATTTCCAGCCATTTGGAGTAGGCATCGACTACCACCAGAAAGGTTTGGCCGTGGAAGGGGCCGGCAAAGTCGATGTGGATCCTAGACCAGGGCCCTTGGGATCTCTCCCATTCCCGAATCAGGGCCGTAGGGGGTAGCAGTCTGGACTCCTGGCAGGCCTGGCATTTCCCTACCCTCTCAGCAATTTCCGAGTCCATTAAGGGCCACCACACATAGCTTCTCGCTAGACCCTTCATCCTCACGATCCCTGGGTGACCTTCGTGAAGGAGATCCAACACCCTTTTCCTCAATCTCTCTGGGATCACCACTCGATCCCCCCATAGCAGGCACCCCTTGAGCCGAAAGCTCTCCTCGCTTTTTACAAACTCTTTAAAACGCCGCCGCGCAGCGGGCCACCCTCTTTGTACCCAACCAAGTACAGTTCGTATTGTAATGTCCTTATACGAAGCCCGAGCCACCTCTTTGGATGTGACTGGGCCAGAGTCCAAAGAGTCAATTAGCAGAACTGGTATTCCTGGAGTGGGGTCTTCAATAGTCTCTGGTAACGGGCATCTGCTCAGTGCGTCTGCGTGCCCTAAATCCTTTCCTGGCCGGTGTAGCAATTTGTAAGAATACGCTGCCAGGAAGATAGTCCATCGGGTCAGTCTTGGCGAAAGTGCCACGGGTGTTGGGCGGTCGCCTGCCAGCAGACCTAGCAAAGGTCTATGGTCCATGATGATTTCAAAATCACGACCAAATACATACTCATGGAATTTCTTTACCCCTGCGACTATAGCCAAAGCTTCCTTATCAAGCTGGCTATAATTCCTTTCAGTTGATGACATGGTTCGGGAGTAGTATGCAATGGGGGCTTCTGTGCCATTAGGTAACCTGTGGCTGAGCACAGCCCCCACCCCGTAGGGAGATGCATCGCAGCTTAACACTAGAGGTAGTGTGCCATTGTACTGGATAAGGAGGCTATCACTCGTTAGGAGATTTTTACCCTTCGAATGCCCTAGCTTCCGCCTTTCCCCAAGACCATGCAGTCTTAGCTAATAATTTATGCAGCGGCTCTGCTACTGTTGCCTTATTCCTTAAGAATACTGCGAGAAGTTGACCAGACCCAAGAATGCCTGTAACTCCGTTTTGTTCTTGGGCACCGGGCCTTCCTGATGGCCCGTACCTTGCTTTCAGTGGGTGAATCCTTCCTGTCTATCCGGTAGCCCAGGAATTCCACAGACTCAACCCCGATCTGGCATTTGTTTAGTTTAACCGTGAGACCGCAGACCGGAAAATGCCCAAAACTTTTCGCAGCCTCGCCCTAATTCCTCTAGGTTTTCAGCGGATACC
Source organism: Ahaetulla prasina (assembly GCF_028640845.1). Taxonomy (NCBI): domain Eukaryota; kingdom Metazoa; phylum Chordata; class Lepidosauria; order Squamata; family Colubridae; genus Ahaetulla; species Ahaetulla prasina. The sequence goes on from NC_080543.1 coordinate 122,411,563, forward strand.
AGTACATCGTCAAAGTATGGTACCACCCTGGTAAGCCCTGCAATAGCCGCCCATCAGGTTCTGAAATAACCCTGGAGCCATACTAACCCCAAACTGTAATCGGGTACACTTAAAAGCCCCTCTGTGAGTCACAATTGTCTGCGCTCGCTGTGCTGCTGTCTACGGGCAGCTGTTGATAGGCTTGGGCCAGGTCTAGCTTGGCAAAACTTGCCCTTGCCCCATTGAGTGCAGTAAGTGCTGTACCACCGAACGGGTAAGACTCTTTGCAACGCTTTGTTAAGCGTTGCCTTGTAGTCAGCGCAACCGGACCGATCCGTCCGGTTTGACTGGGGTGACTATAGGGTCTCCCACTTAGCATGGTCAACTGGCACTAGAATTCCTGGTTTACTAGTTTGTCCAGTTCCCGGTCAATCCTGGGCTTTAGGTCCAACAGGACCCTCCTAGCCTTTAGACGGATAGGAGCAACTTGGGGGTCTAAGTTAAAGGATATAGGGGTCCCCTTGTACTTGCCCAGGCAGTCTTTGAAAACGTCCCCAAACTCCTTCGTGAGTGCGCCTTTGAGGTCGACTGCTTTCTGAAGATTCCGGTCACTCCCATGCCCAATGCTCGAACCAGTCCAGTCCCAACAAGCTTGGCAGGGTCCCATCGACGATGGTGATGGGCAGAGTTTTCTTGTAGTGTCCATACTCGACGTGACGGACGTTACCCCTCGAACAGGGATGCGATTCCCTGGTAGTCCTGTACTTTTAGTTTTGTGGTTGCAGCTTACGCTGCGATGGCGGGTAAGGCTCTCACGAGGTTGTCCCAGGACATGATCGTGATCGATGAGCCGTGTCCACCTCCAATCGGCACGGCACCCCTCAATCTTTGCTTTTGTGAAGATTTTCTTTCTAGGCGTGTTGATGCGTGACCCACTCTCACGACAGTTTGGTTTAATTTCGCGCCTTTTTAAACTGACCACTGTGGGCCGCTTTCGCTCCCGCGCCTGATTGGCCGGTTTGAATTTTTGGCGGAAGGTTGGGGAGCTCGACAGACCTGTGCTAGGTGCCCTTCCTTTCGCATCGCCGACATGTTGCATCTTTAAATCTGCATTGTTGTCATTGGTGTTGCCCTCCGCAACTCGCGCAGTCGCCCGGTCGCCTTTCTCCGCCTCCCGGTGTGGAAAACTCCTTCGTCCTCCCCCTCCGATTCGGCCTGGACCTCTTCATTGTGGACCGGGGTTGATTTCGCACCAGCCGTTGGTGTGACCTGTTTTTGTAAGGTTTCCGCTGCTTGGGTGGACATCTCGTGAGCCCTGGCTTCGTCCAGGGCGTTTGCCAGCGTTAGGTTGCTTTTAGCCAGCAGCCGCCTCCGCAAACGGATGTCCCTGACCCCGCGGATGAGTTGCTCCAGCAATGCCTCGTCCAAGTCTCGATACTCACAATGTTTTGAGGCTTTTCTTAGGGCCGCCATGTATGCACTGATGGACTCGCCTTCTTGCTGTCTGCGCTCCCCGAATTCAAACCGTTGCACATACTTGGATGGCATCGGTGCAAAATGTGCTTTCAGCAGAGTCTGCAGAGTTTGCCACGGTACCGACTGTACCGGCGTTGGCTCAACCAGGGATTCTGCGGTGTCGAAAACTTCTGGACCGCAGTGGCTCAGGAAATAGGCTCGTTTCCTGTTGTCGGAAACTCCTTGAAGTTCGTTTGCTTCGAGTAAACACTCGAAGCGAGCCATGTATGACCCCCATTTCTCCTTAGCTGGGTCGAATGGCGCTGGCGGTGTGTAGCCGGACATCGCTGCTTTCCGCCCTTGTTTTGCTGGGTTCGCGTCTTCCTGGTGAGTTCAGCTCTTTTCCTGGCGCTCTTAGCCTTGAGATCCCACCTTCGTCGCCAGTGTTAGATTCGGGCAATAACGAGGCAGGAGACCAGGATAGTGACAACAGCTCTTTACTATATGGTGAACCCAGCAACTCGGGCTGGGAAAAACCTCTCCTTAAATACAGTTTAGCCGGAGGCTTCAACCAATCAGCAACGTGCTTTTTTCCCGCCAAAACATTTAAAGATACATTACAAATTCCTTTTGTCTGGTTTCTGAAATTCCCAGAAAATGCCAGGCAGAACTGTTATCTATTGGAAGAACGCCCTGTTTGTTTTCTTCAAACATCATTAGATGCTCTGGAATGTGAAGACACCTGCTGGGGTTTTTAGAGAAATGATTAAGAGGCAGAAAGACAGTGAAAACTCATTCAAAGCTGATTATACCAATAGTAGCACTATTTTTCTTATTGAGTTACCTATTAAAATAGAGGTTTGGATATCAACCCTACAATTTGTAATTGGTGAAAGGTCCAACTGAGCATGGCAGTGCTGGAAGGGGCCATTCATCTTATACCAGAGTTAGAAACACAAAACAGGAAGCCAAACCAACAATAACCAAAACAAAACAAAAAAGAAAACCAAACCAACAAAGACCATGAAATCAGCCGTCCTCTATAAAGCTTCACTTCCCGTTCCAGAGGACAATTTGTGGAAATGGGTAGAGAATCAGTGAAGGATAGGTGTGTACTTGTTGCTCCATGCCTTGTGATGAGGGGCCATTCATCCATCGGTAGAAGATGTCTTCTATTACAACACCCAGCTCTCCAGCCCAATACTATCTGGGAAACTCCCAAGAATTCAGGGACATTCATAGTTATTTAGCTTAATGGAGTAATTATCCTAAAACAAAAGCAGGAGTTTGGAATTGTCACTGTTTTCTGTGCGTTGTTTCTGCAGAGGTCCATAAGAAGGATTTCTCAAACTGTGTTCTGAAACAACATGGTGGGGCTCCATGACCGGCTGATGAGGAAGGAGGAGGAGGAGGAGGAGAAGAAGGAGGAGGAGGAGGAGGGGGATGGGGAGAGGAGGAGGAGGAGGAGGAGGAGGAGGAGGAGGAGGAGGAGGAGGAGGAGGAGGAGGAGGAGGAGGAGGAGGAGGAGGAGGAGGAGGAGGAGGAAAATCATCTCTGGAAATTGTTAAGTTGTTAACTTAAGCAGGTTACATAGACTGAAAACATTGGAGGACCTGAGCTCTAAACCTTCCTCTTGCAAATCTGTACCTGCTTAAATCCATTTGTCAGCATAGAGTAATTTCTACCTTGCTCTCCTGTGCTTGCTAGCGGACAGTCCCCTGTTTTTCAGGGGAATGTTTGAAAATTAATAGCATTAATAAACATGATGGATTAAACAAATGCCCCAAGACTTCGTGCTGAATGCTGTGAATAATTATGGCATAAATCACTAGGATTCCCTTCACCATCAAACGTCCTTGGTCTTCTGTGTTTTATTGGAGTTCCAGGGCCTCCTGTTGCATACAGAAAGCTTACACAGTCGCCAGAAGGTGGGAATTCACAGAAAACAGGACCTCAGTCCAGCTCTAGGTCCTTTGGGACAGGTCTGTTTTCTTAATCCATGGAAGAGTTGAGAAGCAAGGAGGGGTTTCCTCTGTAGCAGGGGTCTCCAACCTTGGCAACTTTAAGCCTGGAGGACTTCAACTCCCAGAATTCCCCAGCTATCTGGCTGGAGTATTCTGGGAGTTGAAGTCCTCCAGGTTTAAAGTTGCTAAGGTTGGAGACTCCTGCTCTGTAAGGCTATTTTGGTTCTGGCATGTAATTATAATTGAGAACAAAGTGTAAAAGAGCGCAAGGCTTTCTTCGGTATCTTAACAGGCACTTGTACTGAGATTTAGATAACATGTCTATGCATTTACCTTAAATAATCAACTGGTTAAAAGGAAAAGAATCTGCTAAAATTCTTTAAACGGGAGACAGCGATAATCTAATTGCAACACTGCGAGAATTATATTGTAATATAGTATTAATGTATTAAGGCAGCTATTTTATAATTTTCAATTAGGTTTCCCCTACATTGCGTTCAAGTGGATTTCTTCCTGTTTCGGTTTTTGTCTGGCTGCCAATTTTCCCAATTTCCTCTCATGTTTCGGTTGTTCCAGGGGTGGTATTCACTTACTTTTGCTACCGGTTCACAAATGCGAACACACCTCTGCGCATGCACAGGGCCTTCTGCGCATGCGCAGAGCATCAAAAATGGGAGGTGATGATGTCTGGGTGGCTGGGCGGAGCCTCCTGCAGCTGCCACTACTGGTTTGCCCGAACCGGATAGAACCGGCAGGATACCATCATTGTATTGTTCCCCTCTGGGAGGAGGTTTCAAAGAATTTCTAGCAAGACTACCAGATTCTGTAATAACTTGGTTCCCTATGCTGTCCATCTGGTAAACTCGCAAGATTCATTTTTCTCTCCGTGTACATGTATACATCCGGACTAGACTGTGTTGTTTCTCTGTGTCATATAATAATATATGTGGGTATGTGGGTATATGGGTATATGCATAATTTTATTTCTTTATTTCTTTTTGTCATGTTTATGTAGCGTACACTGGAGCCTTTGAGAGCTGTATCCAACGAAATTCCATTGTAATGTATGCCAATTAGTGTACATTTAAAGTGACAGTAAAGTTATTCTAAGTCTAATGTTATTATTCCCCCAAATAAACTTCCCATTGATATTCCAGAGATCGTTTCCTGCTGACGCTGATGGAAGATCACAACAATTGTTACGGGTAGAAGAAGAAGAAAAAAAAATCTCCCTTTTAATTTAAAAAAGGAGGTAAAAAAGCCAACTGGGTTTAAAAATATCCACCTAAAATCATGTATTTTGCTCAATTTGTCATACCAGCCCAGTGTTGTTATACTAGCTCCTGTTGAAAGTTAGCACCCATCCCTCTTTCTAGAACAGGGGTCTCCAACCATGGTCCCTTTAAGACTAGTGGACTTCAACTCCCAGCAAAGCTGGCTGAGGGACTCTGGGAGTTGAAGTCCACAAGTCTTAAAGGGACCATGGTTGGAGACCCCTGTTCTAGAAGAATGAAATATTTAAAAGGCAGAATATTATATTTCCCTGGATGAGAATTTTTTTTTAGAGGGAGAAATCAGTTCTCACTTTTTCTTTATAGCCCACAGCAGATGTCAGCACTTAAGAGATAAAGAGATAGAAAGCTCTAAAAGGTAACAGTTCCTCCACACACTCGTGCTAGTCATTTCTGACTCTAGGGGCGGTGCTCATCTCCCTTTCTAAACTGAATAGCCAGCACTGTCTGAAGACGTCTCTGTGGTCATGTGGTCGGCATGACTAAATGCCGAAGGAGCATGGAGCGCTGTTACCTTTCCACCAAAGTGATCCCTATTTTTCTACTTGCATTTTTTACGTGCTTTCGAACTGCTAGGTTGGCAGAAGCTGGGACAAGTAACGGGAGCTCACCCCGTTACATGGCACTAGGGATTCGAACAGCTGAATTGCCGACCTTTTGATAGACAAGCTCAGCGTCTTAGCCTCTGAGCCACCATGTCCCTTTTAGATAGCTCTATTCATAAGCAAATACCCTCATCTGAGATCCAACATAGAAAAAAGCCATTAAGCCACAATAGGAATTCCCCAACACCCGTTCAGAACACAAGACCCTTCATTGCATCACCCTTAGAAACTTCAACCTAACTTAGCTCAGACAAAAACCTAGGATTTGTACTCTGCCTATAATAGGGGTCTCCAATCTTGGCCACTTTAAGACTTGTGGACTTCAGCTCTCAGAACTCCTCAGCCAGCTTTGCTCTGTGAGTTGAAGTCCACAAGTCTTAAAGTGATGAAGGTTGGAGACCCCTGGCCTATAGAGCCATCTATGACTCCTACATCTCCCCAACAGCCAATAGAATGCATGTTCTTGCACAGGAACAGGAATCTCAAGTGCAAAGCCCAAGAGAAGGTATAAAAACCCCTCACTCTCAACTCCATGTGGTCAGCTGCCCAGAACCACCCATGTGTTTCTGCTTCCTCATTAAACCATCTTTCCAATCAGCCTCCAGCCTCCATTTTGTCTCTAGTGCCTTCCTCCCGGCTTGGACTGAACCAGATGGGTATTTCTTCCCACACTCCCTGAGTGTGGTGGAGAGAAGAATCACTGGTGCAGCTCCCCTCAAGAGGAGTTGTTCTACTTGAGCGGGTGATGGACTGACTAGCCGGTCTTCTCAGCAGGCACAATGGAGGGTGCCTCCCTTCCTCTTCTCCAGAAATTTGCAAGTCCAATGTGCGAAGGCACCTTCTCTCAGGTGCCACTCAGGTTTATTTATTTATTTAATTAATTTGTCGAACATGTACTAGATAACAGGTATAAGTATAATCATGGACATGAACAAGGAATGAGTGCAAGTAAATGGGGACAGTAGGACAGGGACGGTAGGCACGCTGCTGCGCTTATGCATTCCCCCTTACAGAGTTCTTAGGAATGGGGTGAGGGCCAGGGTAGACAGTTTAAGGTTGAAGCTGTGGGGGTTAGAGGATGTAACAATGGAGTCAGGTAGAGAATTCCAGAAGTTGATCATTCTGTTGCTGAAGTCGTATATAGTGCAATCAAGTTTGGAGCAGTTTACCTTGAGTTTGTATCTATTGTTTGCCCGTGTATTATTGTGTTTGAAGCTGAAGTAGTCATTGACAGATAGGACGTTGTAGCAGACAATTTTGTATTCTACGTCTAGATCAGACTGTAGGCGGCAAAGTTCTAGGTTTTCCAATCCCAAAATTTCGAGCCTGGTGGCATAAGGTGTTCTGTTGTGAGCAGAGGAGTGGAGGACTCTTCTCGTGAAGTACCTCTGGACTCGCTCAATTGTATTAATGTCCAATATGCAGTGTGGGTTCCAGGCAGACAAACCGTATTCGAGAATTGGTCTGGCAAAGGTTTTGTATGCTCTGGTTTGCAGTACAACGTTACTAGAGAAGAAGCTTCACAAAATCAGGTTAACAATTCTTAATGCCTTTCTGGCAATGCTGTTACAGTGAGCCTTGGGGATGGGAGGACCTTCTCCCAGATTGGCTCCAAAATCCATGTGCTCACAATAATCCCAGATTTATGGGCTGCACTGTCTCCCATTTCTGTTCACAAAGGGACTTTGGATGCATGGAAATCTTCTCAAAATCAGGGGGAACAATGGGGGAGGGGGGAGCACGGATTTTTTTGTAGTTCCTTTAAGGGGATTTTCTCTCTGCCTAGGCCAGTGAAGTGAAATCTTCAAAGATGTGATAAGATGAAGGAGGGGAGTTTTTAAATAATGGATCGTTCTCTCTGATGAAGGAAGGCTTCTTCTGAAGCGAGTAAGGAAGGAAAAGTGGAGACTATCCTGTGAATGTGGAGACCTTAGTGGCAACTCATTCGGTGATTTAACTTTTTATTAGTTTATCAAAGTATAAAGCACAAAGACAAAAACAACATGGAGAAGTAAGAATAGAGGGAAAGGAAAAGAAGGGATATAGTGTAAAGGGAGAGAAAAAAGAAAAAGGCACCAACTTCCGACTCTCTTTAGCATAGTAGAAGGTAACAACATTACAACCACAACTTTTTGCTTTTATACAACAGTATGTACAAGCCATCTCTATAACAATAAGCCTGTTTAGTTAAAAACAGAATCAAAGTTTCTGTTGTGACCCAGGCCTAAGTAGGTAGTAGGAAACTCAGTCAGTGTAAAAACAAACAAACTTTATTAGAAGAGCTGAGAATTATTTCATTCTCAGCATAGTCCAACTAAATTAAAGCAAATTCCTCCCAACACAATTCCTCAGTACTATCACCAACCTTGGCCCAATTATGCAAACTGCCAAAGGCCTTTCTTGACAAAAGTTCAGAAGACACCGATATGAAACAAATGCAACAAGACAAAGCTATCAATGTTGCTTTCCAGCAAAGAATCCAAAGGCCGTTGCTGGTCTTTTAAGCCTTATGGGAGGGGCCAATCAGCTCTTGGCCCTGCTCCCGAGTCATCCTCTTTGCTGAGCTGCTCTTGCCTTCTGGCAGCTCTTCTCATGCGTGCATTAGGAACAGGCTCCTCCTGTTCTTCTGCCTCACTATTGTCAGCCTCTGGAGGCTTCGGAGTCCGCAAATCACTCCCCGATGGCCCTGGCCCCACCTCTGCCTCTGATGCAGAGCCCTCATCCAGGCCTTCCACAGCCTCCAGGACTGGCCCATGCTCTCCCTCAGCCTTATCACTGTCTGACTCCGTTGCCAGCTTCTTAGGCTGCTGGCAGACCACAACAGTTTCATTCCCCCCTCCACCATTGCAAAAACAAAAATCAGAAGCCATTTCAAAATAGAGACAAAATTAAATACATTAAATAATCGGTTTATTTATTTATTTATTTTGTCAAACATGTATAAGATAACAGATATAAGTATAAACATGATTATGAATACAGGAAATGGATACGAATAAATTGGGACAGTAGGACAGGGACGGAAGGCACGCAGACCTCTTAGGAATGGGGTGAGGTCAACAGTAGAAAGTCTAAGGTTAAGGTTATGGGGGTTTGGGGAAGAAACCACAGAGTCAGATAGTGCATTCCAGGCATTGACCACTCTGTTGCTGAAGTCGTATTTTCTGCAATTGAGTTTAGAGCGGTTTACCTTAAGTTTGTATCTATTGTGTGCTCGTGTATTGTTGTGGTTGAAGCTAAAAAAGTCATTGATAGGTAGGACATTGTAGCAGATAATATTGTGTACTACATTTAGGTCAGAATGAAGGTGGCGTAGTTCTAAATTGTCTAATCCCAAAATTCCAAGCCTGGTGGCATAAGGTATTCTGTTGTGAGCAGAGGAATGGAGGACTCTTCTCGAGAAATGTCTCTGGACTCTCTCAATTGTATTAATGTCTGATATGCAGTGCGGGTTCCAGGCAGATGAGCTGTATTTGAGAATTGGTCTAGCAAATGTTTTGTATGTCCTTGTCTGCAGAACAATATTACCAGAGAAGATGCTTTGTAAAATTAGGTTAACAATCTTTGTCATTCCTAATTCTTATTCCTGAAGTGAATTTTGGTAACAGTTTCCTTGGTTGTGAGCTCTGTGCCTTGCTTTTTTTTCTGTCTCTGAAACTTCTGAAACTCTTCAAAAAAAACTTTTTTTATGCCTCTGAAAGCCTCTGAAACAGCTTCAGAAAAAAAGCCTCTGAAACAGCTTCAGAAAAGCTCTGAAGCTCTGTTTGGAGGCTTCTTTTCTGAAGCTCTGTTTGGGGGCTTCTTTTCTGAAGCTCTGTTTGGAGGCTTTTTTTCCAAAGCTCTGTTTGGGGGCTTCTTTTCCGAAGCTTCTTTTCTGATGCTTTTTTTCAGCCTCTGAAACTTCTGTTTGAGAAGCTGGGCGGGGCTACATTCGGAGTATAAGACGCACCCAGATTTTCACCCCCTTTTCTGGGGGAAAAAAGGTGTGTCTTATACTCCAAAACATACGGTAACATATTGAATAATTCAAAAAGAAAACACACCCTTTCAAGGATGTTTCATAAATTTCCTGGGAGGCCCTGGCAAAAATTGGACATATATTTTCGTGTTAGATTACAGCATTATCTGCTTATGGCCAATTAATATAAAAACCTATCTGGGAACCCTTTCATGACAAATAACAGAGCGATAGCGATAGCATATCATGACATAGGTGAGGAACCAGTTTCAGTCATAGGTGTCAATATTCAACGGAATTCGCAAATTTGGCCAAGGAATGAGGACTGAAACAAAGACACATCAACATATTCTTCCCCTCAAGAACACAGCATAATATGTATATGTGTGTCTCTCTGTGTTGTACACAACCTGAAAAAGAAGTGGAGAAAAGCTGAACAAAGTAATCCAGAAGTGAATTTGCATTTATGAGTAAATTTGTAGAAGGGCATCTGGAGTAGCTGAAGCATGACCAGTGTTGCTACTACAAGCGAGCAGAAGCTTTTCGTTCACACTGAACAATTAACTGCATGAACAAGTAAACAAAATGCTGAAAAATTGAGAAACTGCAACACAGTACCGAAAAGCCATAGGAAGTAAAACAGAAGGCATTTTGTGACTACAGGAAGAATATAATTTAGATATTATTATTTTTTTTTTGGCATCTTAAGGACAGTTGAATTCGAACTGCTTCAAGTTGAAATATTCCAGGTAGTCTCTTTCTGTGTCGATAGCCAACTTCAACTTTCTTGGGGGGAAAAATCCCTTCTGACATTGAGCTGGATGTAAGTCCCTTGGGTGATTTATGTGTTCACATGACTCTCAGCGGTCTGACATCTTTAAACAACCTACAATCTCAATTCTGCAGTTGGGTGGATTTAATAGCAATTCTCAGTCAAGGATTTTTAAATGACCTTCTTCCTCAGTTTGCAATAAAACCAAAACAGACCAAAAAAAGGTCCATGCTTTAACAGATTGAGTTGGAAGGGACCTTGTAGGTCATCTAGTCCAACCCCCCACCCAAGCAGGAGATCCTTTCTGCACACCATTTCTGAAAAATGGCAGCCCAATCTCTTCTTGAAAGCTTCCAGTGATGAAGCTCCCACAACTTTTGAAAGAAAGCTTTTTTATTATTATTTGAATTTATATCCCTCCCTTCTCCGAAGACTCAGGGTGGCTTACATTGTGTTAAGCAATAGTCTTCATCCATTTGTATATTATATACAAAGTCAACTTTATTGCCCCCAACAATCTGGGTCCTCATTTTACCTACCTTATAAAGGATGGAAGACTGAGTCAACCTTGGGCCTGGTGGGACTTGAACTTGCAGTAATTGCAAGCAGCTTGCGTTAATAACAGACAGACTTAGTCTGCTGAGCCACCAGAGGCCATGGGTTGATTGCTGTCATGTCAGAAAATTTCTCCTTATTTCCAGGTTAAATCTCTCCTTGCTCAGTTTCTATCAGGAGTGAAATGCTACCGGTTTGCACTGGTTCAGGCAAACCAGGAATGATAAAAACTACCAGTTCGGGGGAACTGGTAGTAAAATATGCTTTAAAAAATAAAAAAAGGTTCCGACGATCACAGCTGTGCCGCGCGATCGTCAGAACCTTTTTTTTTTTACTTTTTAAAGCATTTTTACTACTTATTCACCTGAACCGGTAATAAAAAAATGCTTTTAAAAAGATTTTAAAAAGGTTCTGACAATTATGCAGCACAGCTGTGATCGTCGGAACCTTTTTTATTTTTTTACTTTTTTAAAGCATTTTTTTACTACCGGTTTGGGCAAATAGGTAGTAAAAAATGTTTTAAAAAGTAAAAAAGCCCACCCATGAACCCTCCATCAAGCCACGCCCACCAAGCCACGCCCACAGAACCAGTAGCAAAAAAATTTGCATTTCACTACTGGTTTCCATCCATTATTGCTTGTCTGGCCTTCGGGTGCATTTAGGCATCTTTGTATCAAGGAGCTTCAAGAATTCAAATTCCAGGCTAGAAATTAGTAAGAAAATCAACAGGTCCTGGATGGAATGAAACCTAAGTATGCTCCTATCCAGGGGATTCTCTTGGAAAGACTTCTCTCTGGCTAATAAATGAGGGGGGAAAATTACAGATACATGTAATTAGGAGGGTAAAGGTTCATTCTCCAAGCTTGTGGATTGGTGTCCAAAGATTTCATTACCATTCATTCATTATCTTCAGCAGAGTTTGGGGCAGTGGTGAAATCCAATTTTTTTTTACTACCGGTTCTGTTTGTGTGTGGCTTGGTGGGTGTGGTGTGGCTTGGTGGGCGTGGCTTGGTGGGCGTGGCAGGGGAAGGATACTGCAAAATCTCCATTTCCACCCCATCCCAGGGGAAGGATACTGCAAAATCCCCATCCCCTCCCCACTTCTGGGGGAAAGATATTGCAAAATCTCCATTCCCACCCCCACTCCTAGGGCCAGCCAGAGGTTGTATTTGCTGGTTCTCTGAACTACTCAAAATTTCCGCTTCCGGTTCTCCAGAACCTGTCACAACCTGCTAGATTTCACCCTTGATTTGGGGGGTGTCAGTGTTCTGTTTATAAGGGCTTCGGGTGTAACATGTAATTATAATAGAGAATAAAGTGTAAAATAGCACAAGGCTTTCTTCAGTATTGTTCTGACCTAGACTTAGCAGAAGCAAGAAACAGACTCCTTGTCACGAAAACCTCCTCTTTATTTACCTCTTGTGAATTAATGGCATTCACCCACCGAAAAGTCCAAGCAAGAGTCCTACAAGGAGTTAAATGGAGCAAGAGACCTTATCAGTTCCTTGCGATAGGTGAGCTCCCAGCCGAAAGGTTTCAAATTAAGCTCTGGCAAGCAGTCTCTGTGGCACAAAACACAATGAGCCAAATCTTCAGAATTCTGAACTGTTGTCTCCTACGACAACCATTCCCTTTTCCCCAGCCAGGGAGGGGCCATTCAGTATCCACATGTGCTTTGCTATCCGAATCGACTCCTTATCCTCCCTTGCTCACCTCTCCTAACTGCTCTGCGCATATGTGCATCTGGAATAGGCCCCAGCTGTTCTTCCTCCTCATTCATATCAGCCTCCAAAGGAAGCTGTCTCTCCGGTGGCTGGGAAATGTCGGATGGCCCTTACTATCTCTGTGTCTGACACAGAGCCTCCATCAGAGCCTTCCCCAGACTCCAGAACTGGCCCAAGTTCCTCCCCAACCTCTTCATCGTCCGAGTCTTCCGCCGCTCCGCTGGCAGCTGGTGGGCCACAACAAGTATCTTAACAGGCACTTATACTGAGATTTAGATAATATGTATATGTATTTACCTTGAATAATCAACTGGTTAAAAGGAAAATAATCTGCTAAAATTCTTTAAACAGGAGACCGCGATAATCTAACTGCAAAACTGTGAGAATTATATCATAATATAGTATTAATATATGAATGCAGCGAAAGACAAGAATAACAGATTTGTTTTAGAAAGGATTTGGCCTTTTATGTTCCCAGGAGAGGAAGAATGCTTAACTAATGTGCAATTATCTCATTCTACAAATTCAAGTCTAAGATCACCTTTCAACAAAGCTTGGTGACCCAATGATACTTACCTAAGATTTCCTATTCATAATCCACCAGGAGGCAATAACAGTGTTGAAGATCGTGCCCAGTGACTGAGTCAGTGCCTCCTAGGAAGCCATCATGAAGCAAATCAGTGGTTAATGAAAATGTAGCTGGGTTCATACATCATGATAGGCACAAGACGATTTAATATGGGATGGATAAAGATTATTGGGCTAATCCAGGCATCACTGCTTGAATACAGATTGAAAAACAGACACACAGAAGATGACAATTTCGGATAAATTGGAATAATATATATATTATTCACCGATTGTTGTTCAGTTACTGCAGTAATTGTAATTTAACTACATGTTAAAGCAATTTTCCCGATTACAACTCAGGGCATCTGATAAAATGGAATGGAGTGGAGTGGAGTGGCGTGGAATAGAATAGAATAGAATAGAATAGAATAGAATAGAATAGAATAGAATAGAATAGAATAGAATAGAATAGAATAGAATAGAATAGACACAGGACAGGACAGAATAGAATAGACTAGACACAGGACAGGACAGGACAGGACAGGACAGGACAGGAGAGGACAGGACAGGAGAGGACAGGACAGGACAGGAGAGGAGAGGAGAGAAGAGAAGAGAAGAGAAGAGAAGAGAAGAGAAGAGAAGAGAAGAGAATAACAGAGTTGGAAGGGACCTTGGAGGTCTTCTAGTCTAGCCCCCTGCTTAAGCAGGAGAACTTATACTATTTTAGATAAGTGATTGTCTAGATCAGTGGTGTCAAACTCGCATCCTCCTGGCGTCATCACATGACGTATCGGGACTTTTTTCCCCTTCGCTAAACCGGGCGGGGCCAGGGCCAGCATGTTACGCATCCAGCCCGTGGGCCACAAGTTTGACACCCCTGGTCTAGATTCTTCTTAAAAGCATCCGATGATGGAGCCCCCACCATTTCTGGTGGCAAGCTGTTCCACTGTTTAATTGTCCTCACTGTTAGGAAGTTTCTCCTTAATTCCAGGTTGCTTCTCTCTTTGATCAGTTTCCAACCATTGTTTCTTGTCCTGTCCTCTGGTACTTTGGAGAATAAATTTGACACCCACTTCTTTGTGGCAACCCACATTAATATTAATTTTGGGCCACTAATGATATATGTCACATTAAATGGAAAGCCAGTGCGTAGTTGTTAATATTTTGATATTTTCAGGCTGGCCCCGCGGGCCAGATTTAAGCACCCCGCAGGCCAGATCCAGCTGGGAGGCCTTGAGTTTGACACCCCTGTACTAGAGTCTCAATATATTTTTTTATATCATGGTGTTAAGTGACTTATTTAAACATAGATTCAGTGTGTCTGTTGTACGCCTGGATCCAATAGACCCGAGGTGGCACAGCGGCTACTTCAGCTGACTGCTAGCTACAGTTCGGCAGTTCAAATCTCATCGGCTCATGGTTGACTCAGCCTTCCATCCAGTAGTGGGATTCACTTACCTTTGATACCGGTTCACAAATATGAGCACGTGTGCCACATCTGTGCATGCACAGAGCCTTCTGCACATGCGCTGAGCATCCATGATGATGTCTAGGCAGATGGGTGGAGCCTCCCACCACTACCGGTTCGCCCAAACCAGGTAGAATCAGTAAAAACCCACCACTGCTTCCATCCTTCCAAGGTGGGTAAAATAAGGACCCAGATTGTTGGGGAAAATATGCTGACTCTGTAAACCGCTTAGAGAGGGCTGTGAAAGCACCATGAAGTGGTATAGAAGTCTAAGTACGATTGCTATTGCTATTTGATTACGATTAACGTGTTCCCTTCTCATGCATTAACATTGTTATTTCATAAAACCTAGTTAGTAAAGGCGGTTGTATTGAAAGATCTACTGAAAAATCCAGTCTCCTTGAGATTGCAGTGTTCAGTGGTGCCCCTGTGACTTCTCTTCCCTATTGGTTCAAGCGGTGTCCCCAAAGACCATCCGATGCTCAGAGCTGTGCATCACTGTCATTATCTGGTTCAGTGCAAACAGAATAAAAAGGAGGATAATGGAGGTCAGCCAATTATGTAATCCTTGAACTATAAAAGCAGCAAATGAGAAGCAAAAGATGCAGAAACGATGCAGGGCGATAGGCGGCTGGAGGTCGCCCACTTCTGACATACAGATTGGCCGATACGTTAACAGATGGTCCTGTAGAACATAAAACTCATCTCAATGCTTTGGTAATATGGAGCTGATTGTGACCACTTGCAATGCAAGGACATTTGAGGTATTTTGCTCCAGAAGGTGGAAAGGGCCTGAGAGATTGGACATTAAGATTTATTTTCTCAGGTCAGGAGAGCAGAAAGCCCTCAAAAGGAGATACTGCAACAGTGAATTTCACACAGCTGAGATTTATGAACAGTCTGGATTGCACTTTATTTTTAATTTTATTGTAATATTCCACGGTTTGCTTTCTATGCACACTGTTCTGATAAACTTTGGCCTTTGGAGCAACATTTCTCCTGGCAAAGAGATTCTGTTTCTTTCTCTCTTTTTTGGCAATTATCTCTTTTCTTCCTGTCTCAATTTTCCTTCAAGATTAGTAAAGGTAAAGGTAAAGGTTCCCCTCACACATATGTGCTAGTCGTTCCCAACTCTAGGCGACGGTGCTCATCTCCGTTTCAAAGCCAAAGAGCCAGCGCTGTCTGAAGACGTCTCCGTGGTCATGTGGCCAGCATGACTCAATGCCAAAGGTGTAGAGAATGCTGTTACTTCTTACAAGTTGCTTCTTTCCTTGATCCGTTTCCACCCATTGCTTCTTGTTCTACCCCCAGGTGCTTTGGAGAACAGCCCGACTCATTCTTCTTTGTGGCAACCCCTGAGATATTTGAACACTGCTATCATGTCTCCCCTAGTCCTTCTTTTTATTAAATTAGACATACCGAGTTCCTGCAATCGTTCTTCATATGTTTTAGCCTCCAGTCCCCTAATCATCTTTGTTGCTCTTCTCTGCACTCTTTCTAGAGTCTCAGCATCTTTTTTACATCGCGGCGACCAAAACTGAATGCAGTATTCCAAGTGTGGCCTTACCAAGGCATTATAAAGTGGCACTAACACTTCACGTGATCTTGATTCGATCCCTCTGTTTATGCAGCCCAGAACTATGTTGGCTTTTTTAGCAGCTGCTGCACACTGCTGGCTCATATCTAAATGGTTATCCACTAGGACTCCAAGATCCCTCTCACAGGTACTACTATTGTGTCCAATCACACTTGGCCAATAAAATTCTATTCTATTCTATTCTATTTTATTCTATTGAGCAAGGTACCACATATACAGTACCTGTGCATTTTGTTTTTTTTGCCTAAATGTAGCCAAAGGTGGTCCCTATTTTTCTACTTGCATTTTTTATGTGCTTTCGAACTGCTATGTTGGCAGAAGCTGGGACAAGTAACGGGAGCTCACCCCATTACATGGCAGCACCAGGGATTCAAACCACTGAACTGCCAACCTTTTGATCGACAAGTTCAGTGTCTTAGCCACTGAACCACCACATCCCTATCAAGATCAGTAGATACTTGCAAATCGGCCAAGTTAGATCATTTTAAATTCTCATTTTTGCTAATCTGCACCTACAATTCTCTGAACTTAAAAATTCTGTACAGGACACTCATTAAAATTTCCAAATATTTTCTGCACATTTCTTCTAGAAGTGCCATTCATCTATGGAAATACAATTTCCAAAATTATAATCCACTTATGAGCTTACATTCCCCGCTACACTGTATAAGTATCAGCCTTCCTTTTTTCTTTAGGTGCTTCCTTTTCTTCTTTGAAAAGGAAATCCGGAGTTAATTTATGTCTATGGAGATTCTCAGCCATCCAGGTCATGGTTGTCCCAAAGGTGCTTTTTCAAGAGGCAACTGGTCTTTCTTTGTTTTTTTCCTGAAGACATTTCGCTTCTCATCCAAGAATCTTCTAATCTTCAATTCATGCTTCAGAACTGAAGAAGCTTCTTGGATGAGAAGTGAAACATCTGCAAGAAAAAAAATGAAGAAACTCCAGTTGCCTCTTGAAAAAGCACCTTTGGGACAGAGCTAAGGTAATATTGTTTAATGAGTATACCACCATCAAAACCTTCCTTCCTGAATTAGTTTCTAAAGTCTACCTGGGATTCTGTCTCCCACTCCTTTTAACCCTGGATCACAAGCTTTTATGATCTTAGGTTGATCCTAAGAAAATATTAAGCAGATAGCAGTAAAGTAGGACACCTCTTTGATTGGCTGTTGGACTGATAGATTTAGTTGATGGTTATAATAAGTATTGGAGGGAAGGGGATATGGTAGTGTGTATCTGTGCCCAAGGGGACACGGTAGCTCAAGGGGCTAAGACACTGAGCTTGTCAATCGAAAGGTCAGCAGTTCAGCGGTTCAAATCCCTGGTGCTGCCATGTAATGGGGTGAGCTCCTGTTCTGTTTCCCTTCCCCCAATACTCCCAGCAAAGAGTCCGTCAGAGGCCTTCCTTTTTTCCTTTTATTTACATAGATACATGTCCTGGCCACGTCTACCCACAGGCCTGCCAAGTTTCTGGAGATAACGAGGAAATTATAGATAAGGCCAGAATTACTCACGAATATATTCTTCCCTCCATTGAAACAGTTAGCTCGCGCCAATTCATTAGCTCGCGCCAACTCATTACTTTGTCCAAGACAAAAAACCAGGAAGTCCCGCCTCCTATTTATAGTCTCTGCAGATGTCACTGCATGACAATTATGACTTGGCTTTGTCCCAACTCTTCCGCTGCTGCGCACGGCGATCCTGTCTACGTAACCTTGCATTGCTCCAAAACTGTTCTTGGGGCGTTGCCAAATCAGAAGGAGGCTCCATGGAATCAGGCTGTGCCGGCCCCTCCTCCTCCCTTTGAGTGGGTGCCAGGGAGGGAAAGGGCTCAAGAGAAGCAGGGCTGGCCAGGTCTTCTCCCTCACTTTCTGAATCATCCGAGTCCAGGAGTCCGGGTCCAGGAACCTGGGTCACAACAGCTCCTGTTACTTGTTCCAGCTTCTGCCAACCTAGCAGTTCGAAAGCACGTAAAAAATGCAAGTAGAAAAAATAGGGACCACCTTTGGTGGGAAGGTAACAGCGTTCCGTGCACCTTTGGTGTTGAGTCATACCGGCCACATGACCACAGAGACGTCTTCAGACGGCCCTGGCTCTTCAGCTTTGAAACGGAGATGAGCACTGCCCCCTAGAGTCGGGAACGACTAGCACATATGTGCGAGGGGAACCTTTACCGTTACCTTTTATTTGTGCTTAGTGCATCCTTCTTATTTGCTCATAGATGCTGTCAGGGTATGAAAGAGTTAACAGCTGTAAGCTGAGTTGTAAGCAGAGTCAGCTGGAAGCTGATGTAACAGAATGAGGCAGCAGAATGGGCCAGAAACTGCCTATGTAAAGAAAGCCATTAGAGGGTATTCCTTCTTCCTCAAAGCTTCTTCCTCAAGCCTACTCCTCGTGTATGATAGTTCTTGTTACCTCCATGTACTATAGCTGTAAAGGTATTTAACCACATATATGTTTGCATAGTCATTTGCATATATAAAACCACTGTTAGTTAACTAAGAAAGGCTCTGTGTACTTTGTACTGTTATAGCTCCTGGGTTTATCGCATAATACTAGTTACGCTGCCTAAACTCTGACAAGTGCTATTTTGGAGGAAACCAAGCTTTGCTAAATGTTGTGTTTTCTTCTATCAGCCACAAAAAAAATAGCAAGCAAAAATTACATTTAGGGCAGAAAAACAAAATGCACAGGTACAGTATATGTGGTACCTTGCTCAATAGTAGTAACTATGAGAGGGATCTTGGAGTCCTAGTAGACAACCATTTAAATGTAAGCCAGCAGTGTGCAGCAGTTCCCAAAAAAGCCAACACAGTTCTAGGCTGCATAAACAGAGGGATAGAATCAAAATCATGTGAAGGGTTAATACCACTTTATAATACCACACTTGGAATACTGCATTCAGTTTTGGTCGCCGTGATGTAAAAAAGATGCTGAGATTCTAGAAAGAGTGCAGAGAAGAGCAACAAAGATGATTAGGGGACTGGAGGCTAAAACATATGACGAATGGTTGCAGGAACTGGGTATGTCTAGTTTAATGAAAAGAAGGACTAGGAGAGACAGGATAGCAATCTTCCAACGTCTCAGAGGCTGCCACAAAGAAGAGGGAGTCAAGCTATTCTCCAAAGCACCTGAGGGCAGGACAAGAAGCAATGGGTAGAAATTCATCAAGGAGAGAAGCAACTTAGAACTAAGGAGAAATTTCCTGACAATTAGACTAATTAAATATAAGTACGTAGAGGAATGAGTAAATAAGAATAGAGAATATATAACATCGCCGATACGGCAAGCTGTAAAATATGTAATATTGTGTCTGTTACGTGTTTTTAATGTGTTTTTGTTTTTTGTTGTCTTTTTCCTTTTCTTTATTGTTTTTAAAAATTTAAAGTTTAATAAAAAATATTATATATATATATGAACAATTAATCAGTGGAAGAACTTGCCTCCAGAAGTTGTGAATGCTCCAACACTGGAAATTTTTAAGAAGATGTTGGATTACCATTTGCCTGAAGTGGTGTAGGGTTTCCTGCCTAAGCAGGGGGTTGGACTAGAAGATCTCCAAGATCCCTTCTAATTCTGTTATTCTATTCTAACCTTCTAACAATGTTGGCAAAGTTGCTTCTTCTTTGTGCCCCATCTTGGAACTTCTACACGATCAAAACCATCCAACGTGTGTTTATGAAATCCTTATAAACTGCCCCATGCTTTGATGCTGTTCTATAAATAAGACTAATATTTCAGTTTGATATATTAAGTACTTGTTTACAAGGGAGATGATTAATTATTCGTCATTAATCAGCAGAGAACCAAATATGGCTTGTTTTTCACACCTGGAGATATTAGTCTTTGTAATTAATTAATAATAAATAAATACACCTTTGGCATCGTAGCTCTCAGGAAGTCCCGCGGAAGGTAGCACTATGCTAGCTCAGACCCTGATTGGCCTCTCTTCTGACCACTGGTCACCAGCAAAAGATTCGCACTGAGGTGTTTCTGAAGGTGAGAGAACAAACTAGAGATTCCTGCATGCGAAGAACTTGCTTCCTTCTTTTTTCTGTTCTTAGGATGCACTCATGGCCAAGCAGACGACGGCTTCTCTCAGCCAAAGTAAACTTTCTGCTAAAATATGGGAACAACAATCGTGGCAGCTCTAATTCTATTCTTGGAAAGATCACCACCAGGATAATGTGAATGTGAAATATTTTGGATCCTGAAGAAGAAGATGTCTGTTGTGACTCGTCCTCCCTCCTCTCCTCAGCTGGGCCCCTCCTGTCTCCAACCGGGCCTGTTATCAGACTCCAAGTCTGATAATGAAGATGAATGGCCTATCATGCCTCCAGCCCCCGGCCCTGGCCCCATGCCTGGAGAGGATTCCAGGAGTGAACAGACAAGCCCGATAAACTTCACTCCTACAGCGTGTGTTCCTTTGGCTCAGCCGTCAGAGGAAGGCAGCCAGGTGCTGGAATTAATGACAGCAGATCCAGCTGAAGACAATTCAGAGTGGGAGGACCCTTGCTTCCGGAGATCTGAGAGGCGACGCCAGCAGAAGGAGGAGTGGGGCAGGCCTGGATAAATGCTGAGTCATGGAGCCACACCCCACAGCCTATATAAAGGACCTGCTTTTGGCATTCCAACCTTGAGTCAAGCAAAGTCTTATCGAGTTTGCTGATACCAGACCCTATCGCTGAAGTCACAACTTGGACTCCTGCCTGCCCTGATAAACCTCGAAGGGACTTGGCAAGCTGCAGAGGCTTCGTTGCCAAGTTTGCCACGGACTTCCTTGACTCGTTCATCGGAGTGGGGGGTGGGACATGACAATGTCAATGCTAAGTGCCCTTAGAAAATTTTAGAGGCAATATGAGAATGGAGGTATGTATTCGATGTAAAATCCAGAAATTCCTTCCAGAATGCAGAGGTTTTCTTTCTAATAAAAACCAAATGTTGATTATTAACTCTGAGGAATTATTCAGTATTTGAAAATGTGTAGAAGGATGACATCTAGGTTTCTCAGAAAAGTTAAATACCTTATGGTTGTGTAGGAAGTTAGCATCCACCCCTCTCCTAGGAAAATGAGATATTTTAGGAAATTAAAAGGGCAAATATTTCCCCTAAAACAGAGGCAGAAACTCAGCTCCCCCACCTTTGTCAATGGGCCATTAAGGCCTCAGCCAGTCTATTCTACATAACAAAGATCTACTTCCTTCAGGCAGAGCCATAGTAGGAATCCCCAAGCCCTTTCATTATATCATCACTCAGCAAGAGTCAATCAAGCTGGACAGCTTGCAGAGTTGCCCCTGCATGGCCCCATGGGAATCTGACAACCAATCAGAATACAAGCTCAAATTCAAAAGCTCAAAGAGGGCATAAAACCGGGGCACTCTTAGCATCTCTTCGCCTTTTTTCCCCCAGGACCTCAAACCACATGGTCCCGTCCATCATTAAAAAACCATCTTTCCAAGCAGTCTCCATGTTTCCAGTGTCTTTCTTCCCCACTTCGAACTGAACCCAGATGGACATTTCTTCCAACAGTTATTTATCCTCCCAGTGGTGATCCAACATCATTTTTTCCTCAGCATTTTAAACTCTCGGCTGGGTCCCAGATGCGTTTCCTGGGAAGTCAGTTTGAAATTGAGACCGAAAGGATCAGAAGAGCCACTGGATGTCCATCCTGGTTGCGGAAGGTGAATGCAGAGAGATTGGTGAACAAGGCTGATCTCCCCATGGAGAGGACACAAATAGAGTTGCTCCTTTTGCAGAAACAAGTTGCTAAGACCGGAGAGATTTCCAAGGTCAGAACTCTGTGAATGGATAAAGCTTTCACGGAGGAGAAAGAAAGGAATAAAATAGTTGTAGCAAAGAGCTGATCTTTAATTCCTTGGTTCTTTTTTCTACACAGAGCATCAAACCACATCCTGCAGCATCTCTGAGCATTTCCTTGTAATTTATTTATTTATTTTTATTTATTTATTTTGTCAATCATATATAACAGTGATGGCCAACCTTTTTGCCACCGCGTGCCAAAAGTGGGGAGAGCACAGGGGATCGCGCGCACGTCTGCCCACACCCATAATTCAATGTGACCTGCCCCCTGCGCACACAACCCCCACTTTTGGTATGTGATGGCTTTTGGTATGTGATGCCTGTTCATCCCCGGGCTCCAAGAAAGGCTCTGGAGCCTGGGGAAGGTGAAAATGGCCTTCTCCACCTTCCCAGAGGCCCTCCGGAGGCTGGAAATGGCCCTTTTCCCAACTTCCGGTGGGCCCGGAAGGCCCAAAAATGAGCTGGAAAATCAGCGTGCATGCGCACTGGAGCTGAGCTATGGCAACGCTCACGTGCCCACAGATATGGCTCAGTGTGCCACAGGGTCGCCATCACGGATATATAAGATAACAGGTAAAAGTATAAACATAATTTGGATACATGAAAAGAGTAAGTAAAAAAGGAATATTAGGACAGGGACGGTAGGCACACAGGTGCACTTATGCACGCCCCTTACAGACCTCTTAGGAATGGGGTGAGGTCAACAGTAGACAGGTTAAGCTGTTTTAAATAATGTAAATAATTAATTAATGTAAATGTAATGGCAGCCAGTTCCTTGCCCTTGATTGAAGATCATCAACCAGAAGGAATGGGGACTTGGAGAAGCTCTCCTTAACTCAGTCAGTCTTTATTGGGGAAATGGCTTCTCTCTCTCTCAGGACCAGCCATGGGGATCTCCTCGTTTCCCAGCTCAGCTCTGATTGATATCAACCAGGTCCCAAGCACAAGGCTGGCTAGTAAAAGATTCGTTTTAATGTAGAAGATTAGGAAAAACTCATTGCTCCCAGACACCTTGTAAATCAGCTGAAAAACGGGTTGTAACAATAGCTAAGCACACAAGCTGCTCAAGAGGCTAAACAGCCATTGTTTTATGAAAAGCCATGGCTTCCATTTGGCGAATTTTATGCAAAATGCTCATAGGGGAATCCTCAGTAAATCTCTTGTATGAGAGCATTGCACAATTCATCTTTAATTATGCGATGCTTATTAATTTCTCTTCCGCTCTTTAGAAAAACCGCCTGGGTTGACCTTGGCTCTGATTAGCATCTTTTCCTACAACTCGAGAGGAATTGGTACATCCATAATCTGAAATTGTCCTACAAGAGATTGATTTCTGTTTTGTTTTTTTTTTGCCCTCAGCATGTTTCTGCTTCTTCTACATCAGTGGTTCCCAACCATGGACCCCCAACCAATAGCAATAGCAATTGCACTTAGACTTATATAACGCTTCACAGTGCTTTACAGCCCTCTCTAAGCGGTTTACAGAGTCAGCATATTCCTCCCCCCAAAATCTGGGTCCTCATTTTACTGACCTCAGAAGGATGGAAAGCTGAGTCAACCTTGACATGCTCAGGTCAAACCCCTGGCAGTGGGCAGAGTTAGCCTGCAACACTGCATTCAAACCACTGGGCCACCAAGACTTAAATATGTTTTGTAACCACAGACCATGGCCACAGACCCCCAAGACTTAACTCAAATTTAAATCATAACATTTCTTCAAGCCTTTGTGTGATGGCATTGTGCTCGCCCCCCAAGGGTTTGCAGACAACAGGTTGAGAACCACTCTTATACAGCCAGACTGTAATGACCCGGGACAAGGCACGAAGGTCACACAGCCAGCGGAGAGTTCAAACTCCCTTTTAATGCTCCAAATTTCCCCTCAGACCCTCCCATGTTCTTAGCAAATCCCAGAGCAAAGCGTGCACACACACACACACACACACACACACACACACACACTACACCTAGTCTAGCAAAACAAAGGCACAGGGAAATGAGTCCACAAACCAAGAAACAAACAATGAGTCCACAAAGTCAGGAACAAGATACTAAGTCCACGAAGTCAGGAAGATGGCACAAGTACGAAAGAAGCAAGCACTCCTGCAAACTCCAAATGTCTGTACCAGCACACCAAACTCTACCAATTCAGCATTTGTTCCCAACAAATGCCCTTCCCCATAGCATCTCCTTAAAACTCAGTCCCAAGATGTGCCTTGTGAAAAGGGTTGGGGCACTCTCCTCTCAAGTTGTCGAGTTGGCCTGCACTGTTCCCGCCTTCTCTCCACTCTCCGTGCTCGGGGATCAGGAGGGGCTGGTCCTTGCTCATCGCCTGAGCTCCATCGCTCCTCATATCCACTGCTTGCCCTCTCTTCGTCATCCTTCCCCATTTCCTCCCTGCCAACAAGCCGTCCCAATCCTGAGGGGCCGTGGGCTGCCTCAGTTGCTCCTCCCCCACATTCCTCTGAAGCCAACAAAGTCTCCCCCCTCAATCTTCATCAGCTCCAGCTCTGGCTTCTCCTCCTCTGCAGATTCAGGTTCAAACGGGGGCATGACACAGACTGGCCAAGTGGGGACACTTCCTTCCTAGACCAGGGGTCTCCAACCTTGGCAACTTTAAGACTTGTGGACTTCAGCTCCCAGAATTCCTCAGCCAGCTTTGCTGGCTGAGGGATTCTGGGAGTTGAAGTCCACAAGTCTTAAAGTTGCCAAGGTTGGAGACCCCTGTCCTAGACAAAGCTCTTAGAACCCACCGGTTCCAAACCCAGTGGAATCTGGCCAAAACTATACAACCACAACTGCGGGCTTTAAGCCCAGGATATGTGGTAGGCCAGGTTTCAAACTCAGTTTAAGCCTCTGGTTTTAGAACATGGCTTTTCATTGTGATTTTTCCTGAGAGGATGTTACTGTTGATGCCGCTGTTATTTTCTGCACCACTAGTCTACCAATAATGGTAAGTATGATAGGAGGCATTTATAAACAACTCGAACAGAAGCTCTATAAGCCTTGGGCATAAATGCGTCTGCTTCTGCTTCGGCAGGAGGCAAGCAAAGGAAAGCGAGCACGGTGGGAAAACTGATGATGTGACAACATCACAGGACGCATTTCCAAACTACACATTAAGTAAAATACTTCTGCTGCTGAAAAAAAGAAGAAAAAAAACACCCTGTTCCTGTGTTAATTGTCCAATTTACGCCACATCTGAATTTACCTGCCTTCTATCTTCCTTCCATCTGTTTTTCTAAGCACATTTGATCAGCGTTATAGAGGAACATAAGTACCGTTACAAAATTCAGCCTCTTTATATATTGCATTGACAGCATCCCCAGGTGTGGTGATTTTGCAAATGAAGCCGTTCCTCTTCAGCACATGTATTGATGCATCAGAGAACAAAAGTATGGCAGACAAGGAAGGAGGGGAGGGAACCTCACAAGAGCTGAGAAAATCTTTGCAGCTCAGGGTTGAAGTGTGTGGTCCTTGGTGCCTTCTGAGCTGGGTTGATTGCTTGCAGACGTTTTATTATCAGACTAGGTAATATCATCAATTTTAGAAGTCTCTGTTTATAGACAATAACTTGCCCTGTCAGAGTTGGTGGGGATATGGTTTCTTCCAGTGGTGAAATCCATTTTTTTTTACTACCGGTTCTGTGGGCATGGCTTGGTGGGCGTGGCAGGGGAAGGATACTGAAAATCCCCATTCCCTCCCCACTCCAGGGGAAGGATACTGCAAAATCCCCATTCTCTCCCCACTCCAGGGAAAGGATACTGCAAAATCCCTATTCACTCCCCATTCTGGGGCCAGCCAGAGGTGGTATTTGCCGGTTCTCCGAACTGCTCAAAATTTCCGCTACCGGTTTTCCAGAACCTGACAGAACCTGCTGGATTTCACTCCTGGTTTCTTCCTTAGTGGTTTCTTGATTAGATTTATTGTATGATTGTTCGTCTGGGGTTAACCCCTGGATGTTGGTTCCTGGAGAGGCGATGTTCTGGTCTTTTTATTTCCTTTTTAGCTTTATAATACCCATTTTGAATGGTGTGCTGATGTTGTCTATCTCTATGTGCTTGTCAATGGCTGGTATGTCTGAGTGCCAAACTTCCAGTCATTCCTTATCATTTTGGGTTTTGCTTGGTTTAAGATGCTCAGAGTTTTTGTTTTTTTTTAAACTATAGTTGATCTGTCCATGTGTTGTGAAATTAAGGAGTTTTCATTGTGTTTACTGACTGCTAATTCATGATCATGGATGTGCTCTGCTAGTCTTCTGCCCTACTAAGTGGCTGTCACAGTCCTTACACTGTATGTTGTAGATCAGTGGTAGTCAACCTGGTCCCTACTGCCCACTAGTGAGCGGTCCAGCTTTCATGGTGGACGGTAGGGGTTTTGTCCGATACTGAAGCACTTTCCTTTTTTTAAAATTAAATTTTTTTTAAAAAAATTCATAGCATTATTTAAAAACATTTTCATTAGGTTTTCATAAAATTCCCTGTGACAATTTAAATTGCTGAAAATATACTATTTGTATCGCCCGTGCATAAGTTTAGTTCACGTTACATAAGTGAAACTAAATGGCGCTATAGTGTGACCGCAAACAAAAGAGCCTCATCCCAGAATAGCTCACGCATCTCCCCCCCACACCACCCAGCTGTAACAGACAAGCAGAGCTGGTAGCCGGCGCCCCCCACCCAAACCCAATCCATGATGCGCGCGAGGCATGCGCAGATGAAGATACATGATGCGTTACCGTGGAACCAGTGGGCGGTTAGAATATTTTACAACTAACAGAAATACAAAAGTGGGTGGTAGGTATAAAAAGGTTGACTACCCCTGTTGTAGATGATCCCTATTATTTCTTCTAGGGCTATTGGGTCTTTTGGTTTACTTAAGATATTTTGACGGCTTTGATTGATTTGTGTGCTAACAACCAAACTCAGAGAGCACCAAGGACTTCACAGACCTGACAAGGCTTAAAGGTATAGGTTTCCTCTGTCCAGTTGTGTCTGACTCAAGAGGGCCAGTGCTCATCTCTGTTTCTTAGCCAGGGAAGCCAGCTGATCAAACTTCCAATTGTTACACATGTGGGAAAAATGGAAACTTTAGAACAATTGAACTAATGTTCAGCACTCTCCAAACGACAGAGGTGGAATTCAGTCGGTTCTGTCCGGTTCGGCAATTGTGGGAAGCTTTCCACCCGCCCGGACATAATGCACGAACAAAGAGCATGAACAGAAGGTTGTGAGCATGCGCAGAGGAGGGAAAGTAAGTATATCCACCTCTGGTCCATGGGTGATGGACTACAGCTTCCGTCAGTGGGGGCTGTTGCTGAGGGTTCGAGAAACACCAGCGATTCCATAATTAGATTGCACTCCAGGGGTTTCCAGTAAGATAACATAATTTTATCGTCATTATTTACCGTGCGCAGACTAGTCCACATTAAAAATAAAATTCTGTTGCCTGCTCTCAAAGTATTTGTCTACCCATACACATGCATAACACACACACATACACACCAGTGCTGGGTTTCAAATTTTTTTACTACCGATTTTGTGTGTGTGGCTTGGTGGGCGTGGCAGGGGAAGGATACTGTAAAATGTACATTCCCTCCCCACTCCAGGGGAAGGATACTGCAAAATTTCCATTTCCTCCTAATCAAGCTGGGACTCGGGAGGCAGAGAATAGATGGGGGAAGGGCCAGTCAGAGGTGGCATTTGCCGGTTCTCTGAACTACTCAAAATTTCCGCTACCGATTCTCCAGAACTGGTCAGAACCTGCTGAAACCCACCTCTGATACACACGCTACATACATAAAGCTAAGATCTCATTCCACCTTGTCATATCCAGCAGGGTTATTTTTCCTGGGTGAAAAATGGGAATAATCGGGGTGTTTTTGGAGGGAGGAAGCCTCCATATCATTATCTCCCATGATCAGATTACAATTTTCAGCAGAGAAGCATTTTTTTTTTTTAAAAAAAGGGCAATGTTAGAAATACAGATTAACAAACTACATTTCCAACAAGAGAAACTTATAAGGTGTATAGGTGATGTATTTAGGATATCTATTTATTTATAGCACTTATAGGCAATCCATCTTATCTCAAGATATTTATGAGTGGCTTCGGGATAATAGTAAAGGGTTACTTAAACGTGTTCTGATGTTGAGAAAAGAGTTTCTGTGGGTTGTTTGTTTACATTTCTTCTGTTTTGTAATTCCTGCTTCAGACAAGAATTCTTATCTAGAAAAATTACTAGAAAGGCTGCTAGGTTTGAAATAAAGATGCAAAATATTTACAGAACCTTTTTCCTCTCTGCCTACTATGAGACTGAAAGCCAGTCTGTTGTTGGGGTTAAGGCCTCATACTAGAAACTGGGAGACTGTGAGTTTTAGTACTGCCTTGGGCACGAAGCCAGCTGGGTGGCTGCAAGCCAGTCACGGGTTCTCAGCCCTAGGAAGGAGACAATGGCAAGTCATTTCTGAAGACCTCTCGCCAAGAAAACAGCAGATAAACTCCGAGAATCAGACAAGATCGAACAGAAGAAAGAAAACCTTAAAATTGCGTGTAACATTGATGTGGGGCCGCAGACCTGAAATTCATTGACAGAGTGCTTATTTATTAAATGGCTGAAGAAGAGCAGACATCATTTCTGCTCCAGAAGCAGAATTTATAAGATAACTTCCTCGTGAGTGAGCATTAACATGCACTGTAGCTTGTGATAATAGGTAGATCCTGTTCCACACAAGCCTTTCTGGTTATTTCGGTGTTTTGTTTTGTTTTTCCTGTGCTGTACCCGAATCTGCTTCAAGATACATATAGACCAGCGGTCACCAACTGGTGGTCCGTGGACCACTGGTGGTCTGCGAGAAAATTTGGGTGGTCCCCAGAAATATTATTTGCATTTTTTATATTGCACTAAATCAGGGGTCCTCAAACTATGGCCCCTGGGACAGATACGTGCAATGAACGCTTGTGTTGCTGCAGAGAGTCTCCCCCTTCAGGGTCTTTTTGTGTGGGTTGGGGTCTGCTTCAATCTCCTGGTGTGGGGCTTTGGGCAACAGCTGGAGGGAAGTGCTGCTGGTGGTGAAGAGCCAGAGGACCTTATTCCAGTGGGACTGCATCATGGCCTGGAACTGACTGACCATCTCAGCCCGCTGAGCCTCCAGGCACCAGTTCCTGGCCTTGCACTCCCGCAGGTCTCCCCTCTGCTTGGAAAGCCTATGCTTCTAGTTCTCAGTGAGTTGCTTCTGCTGAGCCTCCTTCTCGGTCAGATCCAATTTGAACTGAGCCAGCTGTTTTGCCAATTCTTTCTCATGGTGGCTGCTTAGCTCCAACAACTGATTCCTGTTGGGGCCCTAAGGAGCCCGGGCAGGCAGGGGAGGCGTGGCTGGGAGGGGAGGGACAAGTAGAGGCCGGCAAGGTGCCCCTCAACGTGAGTGACATCAACTTGGTCATGCTCACCCAGTCATATGACCATCTAGCCACACCCACCCAGCCGGTCATTAAGCAGATCATATTAGTGGTCCACGGGATTTAAAATTATGAATTTAGTGTTCCCTGAAGTCCAAAAGGTTGGGGACCCCTGATGTAGACGATCTTTTAACTGGCATTTAAAGAAGCGGTGAAATGCACTTACCTTCGCTACCGGTTTGGAAATGGGAGCACTCGCGCACGCCTCTTCTGCGCATGCACAGAGTGTCAATAATGGGACATAATAACCTCCAGGCCAATGGGTGGAGTCTCCCACCACTGGCCCTACCGACTTTCATGAGCCGGATAGATCCAAATGGATTTCACTGCTAGTTTAAAGATGATCAAGAGCAAGGTAGAAATGAGGTTCGGAACAGGTTACAGAAGTTTCTTCTGGAGGTGGAACTGAAGAGTTATTTTATCCTGGGAATGGTAAATGTAGAAATGAAAGGGGTTACCTACCACTGCAGAGCTAATGAGATGTTGCTTAGAAACCAGGTGGAGTTCTAATACTTTCCCTGGGACTTCTCCGGATTAGAATTCACTCTCCTCTCTATCTGCTTCTTGGACCAGGGATGGTACACCTCTGGTTCTCCAGGAAAGGGCTTTCTGCCTTGACAGATCTGTTGCACCCACTCTTCAGTTGCCCCAACTAAGAGAAATGATGCACTGGAATTTGCTAGGGCTCAGGCACGACACCTCGACTTTGTTTCTCTGACTTTAGCTTTTTTTGTGATGTTTGGGTTTATGTAGCCATTGTGAGCTACTCAGAATTGGGGGTTACTTTTTTTTTTTTTTTAAAAAAGAGGAAACTAACATTAACAGAGTTGGAAGGGACCTTGAAGGTCATCTAGTCCAACCCCCTGCTCTCGCAGAAGATCTATACTATTTCTTTCTTTTTTTAAAAAAAATATTTTTTATTATTTTATGTCATACATTCCTTTCTATGTTGTACAGTGTGCTCTCTAGATATCCAAGGTACAATACATACAAATGTACAAACATCATCATCATCATTATAATCATCTGTCTATCTATCTATCTATCTATCTATCTATCTATCTATCTATCTATCTATCTATCTATCTATCTATCTATCTATCCATCTACCCATCTATCTATCTATATGTAAAGATTCCCCTCGCACATACGTGCTAGTTGTTCCCGACTCTAGGGGGCGGTGCTCATCTCCATTTCAAAGCCGAAGAGCCAGTGCTGTCCGAAGACATCTCCGTGGTCATATGGCCAGCATGACTCAATGCCAAAGGCGCACGGAATGCTGTTACCTTCTCACCAAAGGTGGTCCCTATTTTTCACGACATTATATACAAGCACATACAATGAAAGGAAACAATAGGACAGGAACGGTAGGCACTTTTGTGCACTTATGCACGCCCCTTAGGAATGGGGTGAGGTCAATGGTAGACAGTTTTTCTTTAAAGCTTTGGGAGTTTGAGAAGAGACCACAGAGTCAGGTAGTGTGTTCCAAGAGTTAACAACTCTGTTACAAAAGTCATATTTTCTGCAGTCAGGATTGTTAGTTAGCCTGCAATGCTGCATTTTAACCACTGCGCCACCAGGGCTCTAATTCAGCTGACTGCAGGGAGTTTGATCCTGAGTGGCTGAAGGTTCACTCAGCCTTCCATCCTTCTGAGGTTGGTAAAATGAGGAGACAGATTGTTGGGGGCAAGAAGCTGACTCTGTAAACTGCTTAGAAAGGGCTATAAAGCACTATGAAGCAGTATATAAATGCTATTGCTATTGCTACTTGGTGGCGGTGGGTGGTGGAACAATACAATAATAATATGGTAAGAAAAAGAAAACCAGAGCAAATACTGGAGGCCTTCAAAGCGCTTCTTCACCTAGGAAAGCAAATGTGACAAATGCCTTCTATAAGCTTTCAAGTCAAGGTGGTGGATGCTTAATCATCCAGCTACATCAGATCTGCTCAGACATTTCCTCTTCCTTGTGATTAATCACTCAAAGTCAATTGTGACTGTCAGGTTTATAGGGAGGGTGAACCAAGGAAGGAAGGATTTTCCTTCTGAAAAATTTCCTGCAGCAAACCAGCGTCAATCTATCATTTCACAAATGACTTTCCCGGCTTCAGGGAAGTGTCCAGGTCTCACTTTGGGATGAGCATCCTTCAAATGGTGCTGTCGTGTCCCACTCCTCCGCTGACGGCCGGGTCAGGGAAATCCGAATCAGGCGTGCCTCTGAAGCTCTGCCAAAGTCCTAGCAAAGTCCTCAGGGCAGACAGGAGACCAGAAAGTGACTTCAGCAAGGTATATTTAGACTTTGCCTGACTCAGAGAATGCCAGAAAGCAGGTCCTTTATATAGGCCATGGGGTGTGGCTCCATGACTCAGCACTTATTCAGGCCTGCCCCTCCCTTCCTTCTGTTGCCTCCGTCTATCAAGTCTTCTGACGCGAGGGTCACTCCAGTCTGCAGCTGTTGGCAATTGACCTCCCTCAGGCTCACATGCTGTGGAGGAGGGGGAGGGGTCTAGTTGCTCCGTTTGCCTGGGCATGGAGCCAGAGCTGGGGGCTGGGAGGCATACTAAGACATTTCTCCGTGTTCGGAAGCAGATAAGAAGGCCCCGGCTGTGGTGAGATCGGACGAGATACAACAGGTGCAGGACTTTGAAGGGATTTCCAGAAAAATCGCAGACTCCAGGAAAGAGGGGTCAAAGAGGCCCTCTAAGGCGCCAACCTCCAAGTGGCCTCAGTGACTCTCTAAATGAATGCAAATGACCAACTGTCTGCAAGAAATATAAAACTTCCATTCCCCACTATCCTATCAGAGCTGAAGTAGCTTCTTGGATGAGAAGTGAAATGTCCTCAAAATAAAATAAAAAAAACAAGGAAGTCCAGTTGCCTCTTGAAAAAGAACCTTTGGGACAACCATGACCTGGATCAGGGGTCTCCAACCTTGGCAACTTTAAGACTTGTGGACTTCAACTCCCAGAGCAAAGCTGGCTGAGGAATTCTGAGAGTTGAAGTTCACAAGTCTTAAAGTTGCCAAGATTGGAGATCCCTGACCTGGATGACTGAGAATCTCCATAGACATTTAGCTATACAATTTGGGATGAACACCCTTCAAATGGTGCTGCACGGAAGCATGAATGGATTTCCAGAAAAATTGCAGACTACAGGACCTATTTGCACTTCCATTTGAGATGGAGGCAACCCATCCCCGACAGCCTGTGCTTGTGTTCAACGGTGAAAGGACAGAGGGCAGAAAACCATCCTGCAGTCAAGAAGGCTCCACACCCATTTGCGCTACTCGGGTGACCCTGAGGACACAGGTAAATGTCCATGACTCTCCATAAACCTCTATGACTCTCTAAAAGGATAAAAATGACCAGCTGTCTGCTGGGCAAGAGTGTGATTCAGCCAGTTTGGACTGCTTCAGGCAAACCGGATGCTAATTCACTGAACTTGTAGTTGCAAGGACTGGCTGTCCCTGCCCACCCCATCCTTCCCCTCCCGAGAATCTTCAGGTGGCCCATTTTGTATGCCAGGTAAGTACAGAGCCCACACAGAGGCTCTGGGAAAGTGAAAAACAGGCCTCCCGGAAATTCCAGAAGTCTGGAAATTTCTGGCCTCCAGTGGGCCTCCGAAGCCCAGAAAGCCCATTTTCACCCTCCCATAGGTTCAAGGAAAGCCTCCGGAGGTTTGGGAGGGCAAAAATGCCCCCCACCATGGTGCAGGAGGCCGAGTAGGCCACATTCACCATGGACACACCCACCCAGCAACTGGACAGAGAACCGGTTGCTAAAACTTTTGAATCCCACCCCTACTGCAAGGAGTATAGATCCTTCCATTCCCCACCATCCAGTCAGAGCTGAAGAAGCTTCTTGGATGAGAAGTGAAACGTCTTGAAAGAAAAAACAGAAAGTCCAATTGCCTCTTGATAAAGCACCTTTGGGACACTAACTGTCTTGTTCTTTAGCTCCTCGGCTTCCTCGAGTCCTGGGGGGCTTTCTCCAAACAGGAGCGCTAAATTACAACCCACCAAGATGCCTGCAATTATTAAAAATCATTAAATGCACGAAGAGCAATGTTAGTGGTATTTAATTTAATCCTAATTAAATGTAAATTAGCATAAAATTCTTTATTGTTTGGATCCATTGGTCATAAATAATTTCAGGGGCATGATAAAACGAGAAAGAAAGTCCTAGAATGCCCAATGAAGCATGGAAAACACATACTCAATTTATCAGTCTAACACATTACATGTCGAATCCAACAGTGCAGTCCTATGACCTTTTGGGAAATGAAGCAAAACTAAGTGCTTTTTTAAGCCTTAAGTAAATAAGTAAAACCACACTTGGATTACTACATCCGGTTTTGGTCACTTATATTATAAAAAAGATGTAGAGACTCTGGAAAGAGTGCAGAGAAGAACAACAAAGTTGATTAGGGGGCTGGAGGCTAAAACATACGATGAACAGTTGCAGGAATTGTGTATGTCTAGTCTAGTAAAAAGAAGGACTAGGGGTGACATAATAGCAGTGTTCCCATTTTTGAGGGGCTGCCACAAAGAAAAGAGGGATCAACCTATTTTCCAAAGCACCAGTGGGCAGGACAAGAAACAATGGATGGAAACTAATGAAGGAGAGAAAGAACGTGCTATTAAGGAGAAACTTCCTAACAGTGAGGACAATTAACCAGTGGAACATCTTGCCTTCAGAAATTGTGGGTGCTCCATCACTGGAGTCTTTTAAGAAGAGACTGGACAGTCACTTGTCTGGAATAGTATAGGGCAGTGATGGTGAACTTTTTTCGGCACAGAGTGCCCAAACTGGAATGTTTGTGCATGCGTGCGTGCTGGAGCACTGGAAACTTGAAGACAAGCTGGCGGGCGCGCACATGCCTGTTTTTTGGGACTGTATTTGGGCCATTTTCTGGCTGGTTTTAGTGCCATTTTTCAGCTGTTTTAACGGCCATTTTTGCCCCCAAAAATGACCTGAAAACAGCCCAAAAATGGCCAGAAAACGGCCCAGAAAACAGTCTGGAAAATGGCCCCCAAACAACCAGAAAAATGGCCTGAAAATGGCCCGACAAATGGCCTGTTTTTTGGCCATGGTTTTGGTTTTTTTTGGCCTGTTTTTAGCCGTTTTCCAGTGCTCCGGTGCCCGCAAAGACCAGCTGGCCAGTGCACATGTGCATGCTGGAAACCAGAAGAGCAGCTGGTGATGGCGCATATGCCCACAGAGAGGGCTATGCGTGCCATCTCTGGCAAACGTGCCATAGGTTCACCATCATGGGCATAGGGTCTCCTGCTTGTGCTGGAGGTTGCACTAGAAGACCTCTAATGTCCCTTCCAACCCTATTATTCTGTTACTTCACTGTCCAAAAAAAACCAGAGGTGAAATCCAATTTTTTTTACTACCAGTTCTGTGGGTGTGGCTCAGTGGGCGTGGCAGGGAAGGATACTGCAAAATCCCCATTCCCTCCCCACTCCTGGGGCCAGCCAGAGGTGGTATTTTCCAGTTCTCTGAACTGCTCAGAATTTCCGCTACCGGTTCTCCAGAACCTGTCAGAACCCGCTGGATTTCACCCCGGAAAAAAACTTTCTGTCCAGCTAAATAGTATGTCCTTGAACTGTCTTTTATGTTAGATTAAGTTTGCTTTCTCCCTTGTAGCAACTTGACTCTCCCAGAAATTACTCTGGAAGGCAAGGGAAAGGAGAAGGAGACCAAGGGTGAGTCCTACAGTAAATATTTTAGAGAAGTTCTTTCTGTTCTTTCCAATGAGGCCAGGCCACATTGCTTAATCTGGGCCTTTCGGAGGACAACTGCACTTGGATTCAAGGACTCTGTGGTGATCAGAAGCCCCATCTGTCTGTGTTGTGGTCCATCAGCAGCCTACGGTGCTGGTGGCAGAATCAGACACTGATGAGGCGGAAGCGAGGCCAGGGATATCGAGAAATGGGGTGTGGATTCCAGAGCCTCCAGGGCCTGAGAGTAGTGATAGTGAGGTGCAGACTTCAGAGCCTCCAGAGGCCGAGAGTAGCGAGGAGGAGGAGGAACTGGGAGAGCCTGTCCCTAATGCCCGAAGGAGAAGAGCTGCCAAGAGGCAGGAGCAGCTCAAGCAGAGAGGTCACCTCGGGGGGTAGGGCCAAGAGATAATTGGCCCCTCCCATAAGGTTTAAAAGGAGACCGGCATCAGTGTCTCAGTTTGCCAGAAAACAACATTGGAGCTGCACTCGTCCCATTCTCTGCTCTGGATGTTTCTCCGAGAAGACCTTGGCAGTTCTCCATTCTCTGCTCGAGATGCTTATCTGCAAAGGACTTTGGCAATTATCTAAATTGGACCAGGTTGGAAATAATGACAGACTGTTTTGTGTAAGAAGCCTTTGCTTTCTTTTGAGTTTCACGACGCTGGGAATGGGTCAATTCCCAGCTGCTTGAATAAAGTTTATTTTCATTAAGGACTGCGTTTGTTGCTACCTGCTCGAGTCTGGGTCACAACAGTCTGCTCATCATCTCTGTGTTGCATCAAAGGAAGCTACCTGGAGATCATCCTCATTCCTGAGTGCAGAGAATCCATGAGATGAGACCTTTCAGGAGCCAACATTTTGGTATTAATATTTTAGTGTATTATTTTGTGGGTGGAGTGGGGGAGAGAAAGAAGGAAGGGAGAAACCAATGATAGACATTGTTTAAGGCGGGGAACAATTGAAATGTATCTGCCTCTGCTCAGGCTGGGAACTGCAATTGTCTCGTGGCGGGTGGATGTCAATTACTTTGACTTCCAAGAAGTCTCTTGTGTAATTTATGGCGGAGAGTCCCCATCGTTTTCAGCCCTCAGATGTGGCAATTATGAACCAGTGACAGAGAGGCATTGAGCTTCACCTGCTGCAATTGAAGGATTCTATTCACTCATTTGATTGAATAACACTATCGACTTCTGGATGATTTCACAGGGTTGTTTTTTTTTTTTTTTGCTAGGTTCTCCGCTGCCCATAGCAGAAGCTTCTGGAGGTCATAGCAGCTTCCTTTGCTTCTGAATTCCTTCTGTGAGCTCCTCTTTCTGGCCCCAACACAGCTGTGGCTCTTTCAGCATTTTCCTTTAGCTAGGAAAGTCTCCCTTGGGTGCAACAATGGACATATCCAGATCTAACACAGGAGCAGTGGTGAAATCTAAATTTCTTTCCTACCAGTTCTGTGGGCGTGGCTTGGTGGGTGTGGCTTGGTAGGGGGAGTCATGTGACTGCATGGGCATGGCTATGTGACTGGGGGATTAAAAGACAGAAACTCACTAACAATGTTCTGCTGGAGCAGGGTTGGACTAGATGACCTCCAGGTCCCTTCCAGCCCTGGATTATCCTCTGAAGCTGCATCTAGTGCCGAGTTTGTAGTCCTTCCTTTTTCTCTTTTTTCCTCCCTCCCTCTTTCTTTCTTTCTTTCTTTCTCTTTCTTTCTTTCTCTCTCTCTCTTTCTTTCTCTCTCTCTCTCTCTCAAACAAACAAACAAACCCCCCATCCCCCCATTTTTTGCCTACACCCCCTATTTTTTGCTTTTAAAAGTAAAAAAAAAGGCTCTGACGATTGTGAGGCTAAGCTGGGCATGGGAGTGGCAGGGATTTTTGCTACCAGTTCTCCGAACCACCTGCTGCTATCGCTACCGGATTGGCTGATCCGGTCCGAACCAGGAGCATTTAACCCATGCACAGAAGCCCAGATTCTTTCTCTTGAGGTAGGACTCGTCAGATGGATTCAGGCCTGACTGGTCCCTCACTGTGCAAAGCCATCATCTGTTAAACCAGGAGTCTCCGAACTTGGCAACTTTAAGACTTGTGGACTTCAACTGCCTGCTGAGGGAATCTGGTAAGTTGAAGTCCACAAATCTTAAAAGTTGCCAAGTTTGGAGAGTCCTGTGTTAAACAAACACAGAGGTCAGGTGACCTGTCATGATAAGCAGGGGTGTCAAACTCGAATTCACTGAGAACCCCATAAGGTTGTGTTTGACCTTGAGGGCTGGGAGTGGGGGTGGCCAGGGGGCATGGCCAACTCAGCGTCACTCATTGAGGCTCCGTTTTGGCTGTGATGGTCTCCTGCAGCCCTCTGCCTTCAAAAACAGAGCTCAGGAAGGCTGCATGCGGCCCACCTGGGTTCTGTTTTAAGCAGCGACAGCCTCCTGCAGCTGTCTGCCAACAAAAATGGAGATCAGGGAGGCTGTGTAAAGCCCACCTGGGCTTTGTTTTCTGCCATGACGGCCTCCTGCAGCCCTCTGCCAGTGGAAATGGAGCTCAGGCAGTCTGTTGTGGTCCGCCAGCTGCCTGCAGAGCTGCCAATGGAATCGGACAGCGATGAGGCTGAGGTGAGGCCAGGGCCATTGGGAAGTGAGGTACGGACTCCAGAGTCTCCAGAGATTGATAATAGTGAGGCAGAGGAACAAGAAGAGTCTGTTCCTAATGCACGCATGAGAAGAGCTGCCAGAAGGCAAGAGCAGCTCAAGCAAAAAGGACAACTCAGGAGTAGGGCCAAGAGATGATTGGCCCCTCCCATAAGGCTTAAAACAGACCAGCACCGGCGTTTGGGCTTTTCCAGAAAAAAATGTTGGTAGCTTCGTCTTCTGCTTCATTTATGTCTTGCATTTATTTTTGTGACTTCTGAACATTTGCCAAGAAAGGCCTTTGGCAGTTTGCCTAACTGGACCAAGGTTTGCAATTGGACTGAAGAATTTGTGTTGGGAGGAATTTGTTTTAATTTAGTTGAACTACCCTGGGAATGAAGTAATTCTCAGCTGTTCGAATAAAGTTTGTTTTTTTTCACGACTGAGTTTCCTACTACTTACTCGGGCCTGGGTCACAACACGGTCCTTTGAGAGCTTTGTTTTCACTAGCAGAAGCACCGCCTGTCACTGTTTCCAGGTAGAGCCTGTGGGCCATATTTAAGCACCCCACGGGCTGAATCCGGTCCCTGGGCTTTGAGTTTGACACTCCTGTGATGAGCCATAACTACGTTTATAAATCACAGTGAGTTCACTCAAGTTCCATGCTAGTTTGCACTATGGCCAAGTGTAATGGTGAACAGCGTCCTTACTGTGCTCCTTAGAACATTCCTATCTTACACACGATTGTGCCCTGGGAAGAAGGAAGACTATAATTCCTCCCACAACAGAAGGACTGTGAAGCATCAGCACCACATGGAAGCAAGCCTGGGCAACCTGCAATGCTCCAATACTAATCCAGCAGAGCCTGCTTGGAAATCTGGTCTTCAGAAGAAGACCACATTTCCTCACTCCTTCATTTTTGGGCTGGACGGTTGCTTGGCCCTTTATGGTCTTCCATTTCCGTCTTTCTGGTCCAGGAGAAAAGAGCCTTCGGCTGAATTGTGGAGGAAGCTGCTGTTAGCATCTTTTAAGACAGCCGAGCTAGACGGTTTTCCTTAGTCAGGTATTGTTGTGTTGATATGATCTTTATTGCCTGGTTCACAATTCACTCAAGGTCGAAGCTGACAGACATAATAGAGAAAAGAACTCTAGCTCTGAATAGTTCTTGACAATTTATTTTTTCCTAGATATAAAGAAATATGGTATCCCTCAAGCTTAGCTGATCTCCTGATGCTTCTATTACAATTAACCGACCCACAAATGTTCCAGATAGACACTG
This sequence comes from Ahaetulla prasina, assembly GCF_028640845.1. Lineage (NCBI taxonomy): Eukaryota > Metazoa > Chordata > Lepidosauria > Squamata > Colubridae > Ahaetulla > Ahaetulla prasina. The sequence goes on from NC_080543.1 coordinate 122,450,396, forward strand.
AAAACCCAGCCCTTTGGTGCCCCCTTGTGCATGTTTGGATTGTTACACTTCAGATTCAACAATACCTTGGATTGTTTTCTTGGCCACATAATTGATTCGCCAGGGTCACCATCTTCTTTTGAGACTGTCCAGTCTCTTCCACGGTTATTGCACTGAATTTCCGGGCAGTAACCTAAGCACTAACCAGGCTGAACCTGGTAAGCTTTTTGGAAATCAGTCAAAAGCACAGCCAGAGAGAACTCAGACTGACAGCAACTCCAAGAATATGGAACTGTCCAGGATGCCAAGCCTATACCCAATATGGCGCTTAGAAGATGTAGCTTTCATTCAAGCCAGCAGATCTCCTTCCTTTTCATCTCACAACCATCCATTTTTTTCCTCCAGGTTTCTTCTGCCTCACCAATATCTCCCTTTTCAACGATACTGTAGACTGGAATAAATATGACAAGGCTAATGTCATAATCGCTCACATTCGTTTTGCAAAGTGTTACTGCTTTTCTATAAGCAATGACGAGCCTGATGGTTTGAGCCTATAACTTGCTCAGTTAATTTCCCAAGATGGTCCTCCTCCTCCTCCTCCTCCTCTTCCCCCACAATATTTAACAAAGCAAGAAGTGAAACCATGCCTTAAGATTAATTCAATCCCAGTTTGTTAGATCACCTTTATTTTCCAAGCTGCACGAAAAATTCCTGCAGCGATACAAGGCCGATGCCCTGCCCTGCGTTGGCAAGTGGGGGCATCTGTGGTGGCAGATGTCCTTGTACCCATGCCTTTCACATCTGGTTGCTCACCGAGTTAGCAACGGAACTATTACTTAGCATTTCAACTGGCCACCAGGGAGCATTCTGGCCATTATAAGCCATGGGCTGCCAATTAATTCTTTATCTCGTACCAGGAAATAGAAGATTAAATTGGTCTCAGGAATGATAGTTTCATTACCAGCTTACTGCATAAAACTCGCTCATTTGTACACTCCCGTTTCTTATCCTCCTGGTGGCTGAAGGGCATGGAGAAGATGATGAGGGAGATGGTCTTCATTCACAAAAGCATTGCGATGTTTGCAGGATGTGTCCGAGGGGCAAAATACATACCATTATTGCGAATGTTCTTTCCCAAACAAACCATTCTGAATTACATAACGAAGGAAGGATGATGGCGACACAAATAAAGAAATCATTGCCCAAAGCTGAACCAGTCCACAGAGTTCTAGGAGAAACTAGAACACAGAAGAGTTGGAAGGGACCCTAGAGGTCCTGCAGTCCAACCCCCTCTGCTCAAGTATCATTTCAGACCAATGACTATCCAGTCCCTTCTTAAAAGCCTCCAGTGATGGAGCATCCACAACTTCTGAAGTAGAGTTGAGAGCAATCTGAGCCCACAAACCCTTTTAAGAGAAGACCCCTGTCTTCATACATTTGCACAGGCTTCTCAAGGAAGAGGGAGCCTTAGCCCAAGGCAGTAGTGACCTTTTACCACTGCACCATAGAGAGTATCTCAACTTACTGCACCTGTGTATGGTTTGCCAATTGCACAGTGGCAGATAGGACAGCGTTCCAGAGGGTCAACGTCATCGCCCAGAGGATCATTGGTTGCCCTCTTCCCTCTTTGGAAGAGCTTTATAGCTCCCGCTGCCTTAAGAAAGTTTAAAACTTTCTTAAAGATCCATCTCAACCTGGGCACCCTTTTTTTTTTTTGAACTATTACCATCTGGCAGATGGTACAGGATAATAAAAACAAGGGCAAATAGGCTGAAAAACAGCTACTATCCCAGAGCAGTAACTATATTGATCTCTACTATATAGTGCAATATTAATGCAATATCGGGTTTTCAATTCAATTGTGTAGAATGTGAAGGATGGTTTTTTTAAAATAGTTTTCTTACGTATGATGTACACTGAAGATGGCAATTAATTTCATTGTACAAGGTGCAATGACAATAAAGTAAGCTTAAACTTAATAGCCATGTTGCACAGCCTGTGTGAAAAACCATGCCAGTCTCAGGATTGTCTAAATGGATTAGCCCTAGTTACCTTTGTGTAAATAGGGGTGAGTATGTAGGAAGGCTTAATTTTGTGATTCAGGAGGTTTGTTCTTCTTCCCGAGTAAGATGATGTAAGGCAGCTGCCTGATGTTGTAAATTGGAGTGAGTGGGGTGGGAAATGCTCTGTGAAAAAATTTTTGGGTTTTAGCTTTTTGGAGAAAAGCAGAATGAAGCCACATAACTTCTCTTTGTGAAATTACCTTTGTGCAAAAATGGTAAGAAGTCTGGAGGCTAAACCATATGATGAATGGTTTAGAGAAGTAGGTATGTTTAGCCTAATGAAAAAAGAACTAGGGGTGACATGATAGCTGCCAGGGTTACTTGAGGGAAGGAGGAGGAGGAGGAGGAGGAGGAGGAGGAGGAGGAGGAGGAGGAGGAGGGAGAAGGAGGAGGAGAAGGAGGAGGAGGAGGAAGAAGAAGAAGAAGAAGAAGAAGAAGAAGAAGAGGAGGAGGAGGAGGAGGAGGAGGAGGAGGAGGAGGAGGAGGAGGAGGAGGAGGGAGAAGAAGAAGAAGAAAAAGAAGAGGAGGAGGAGGAGGAGGAGGAGGAGGAGGAGGAGGAGGAGGAGGAGGAAGAGGAAGATTGAATTAGCTTCAAAACCACCCGAGGCAGGACAAGAAGTAAAGGGTGGAAGATCATTAAAGAAAGCTCAAACTAGAACCAAAGAGAAATTTCCTGACAGCGAAAACAATTAATTGGTGGAACAGCTTCCTTCCCGAAGTGTGGGTGCTCCATCACTGGAGGTTTTAAGAAAGATTGGAAGCCATTTGTCTGTATTGCAGTGCTTCTCAATTATTTTCTGTCATGCCCCCCTAGGAAGAAGAAAACATTTTTCGCGCCCCCCGCGCGACTGTAAACACGGGGCTTAGCTTGTTATGACAGTGTTTGCCGAGGTCAAACGCGCCCCCCTTTACGGAGCCTCGTGCCCCCCCTGGGGGGCCCGCCCCACTATTTGAGAAGCACTGCTGTATTGGTATAGACTGTCCTGCTCAGAAGGTTGGACTAGAAGGCTTCCAAGTTCCCTTTCAGTCTTGTTATTTTAGGCTCTAGGTTCCTCCATCTCTCCAAGTAAGAGGTCACTTTGCATGAAGAAGACAACTGAGTCCCTTTACTATTACCCACAGAGGAGTGCTGATCATACTTCTCACCTCATTTTAAACAACCATCTTTTCATTACCACTAAAATGCTGGAGAAGTAGTTTATTGCCTCAAATACCGTATCACAATGAAAGCTGTCACAGCACTAGACTAATAATTTTTCAAATGATGGGGGGGAAAAAACTTTCGAGTCACTGCCATTTTAGCAATTAATTCAATTCCCATTTGCAGCAGACTTTAAACATGGTTTTCTGGGCATCTCCAGAGCAGCAATGAGCAATCACATTGACAAGCAGGCGGTGCTTCGCTCCGGTTAAAGAGAAGAACCAATTTTATTTCCAGAATTCCAGAGGTTCCCTGCACGAAGGTATAAAAGGGCTGCCTGGAGTAGTTTGTTCTTTCTACTCTCCCAACTGTTTAGGGATGAGATTTGTACCCTGGTACAGTTCACCTGCATTGGCAGGAATGCAAGGAGCCCACTCGTGGGAACCCCTCTAGAACAGTGGTGAAACTCAGTTTTTTTTTACTACCGGTTCTGTGGGCATGGCTTGGTGGGTGTGGCTTGATGGGCATGGCAGGGGAAGGATAATGCAAAATCTCCATTCCCTCCCCACTCCGGGGGAAGGATACTGCAAAATTCCCATTCCCTCCCCACTCCTGGGGGAAGGATACTGCAAAATCCCCATTCCCTCCCCACTCCTGGGGGAAGGATATTGCAAAATCTCCATTCCCACCCCACTCTGGGGCCAACCAGAGGTGTTATTTGCCGATTCCCTGAACCATTCAAAATTTCCGCTACCGGTTCTCCAGAACCTGTCAGAACCTGCTGAATAGCACCCCTGCTCCATTGCTTTACTAAGGGCCCTTGGCAAATCAACTTGGAGAGGGAAACAACCACCCAGAATTGCTTAGCATATAATTTAATAAATAAATAAACAGCAGCCCTTGGAATATGCCTCTCCCTTCCTCTGCAAATACCTCAGTTCTCTGTGAGGTTGCACCTTCCCTTTCCTCCTGTTGTTTTTTTTTTCAATGGACCAGAGACTTCCTGGCTGTGCTGAAAATAAGCAGCCACCCCTCCTCCTCTCTCACACACACACATATACACACACCACATACACAAAGATTTCGGCTGGAGAACCACCTCCGGGAAACCATTCCTGTGCAGGCTCTTTTATCCTTACTTCTGTCTCTTTAGTCCCTTTAGTCCATGGCCAATCCAGACTTTTCTCCAAGACTTCTTTCTCCTCTCCTCTCTCCTCTCTCCTCTCTCCTCTCTTCTCCTCTCCTCTCCTCCCCTCCCCTCCTTTCTCTATTCCTCTCCTCTCCTCCCCTCCCCTCTCTGTCTCTCTTTTCTCTCTGTCTGTCTCTGTCTTTTTCTCTCTCTCCCTTTCTCTCTTTCTCTGTCTCCCTCTTTTTCTCCTTTTAAAAGGAGGGAGCTACTACAGCCCCAAATGTGCCGAAGGGCACTATTAAATCCTCCTGTCCTTGGGTGACTCTTTCAGCTGACATGTATTTCAGTTCCCCAAATCTCTGCCAAGAACCGGAATGGCTTCTCTCCCTCAGCTCTTCTGAATCTGTATTTCAGGTGCAACATCCCCCAGGGATGAGCAGGCGATTGCTTAGGAATGCCAAATACCACTTACACTTAGAGGAGTATGCTTGCATGCACATTCAAATACACACACAAGCAAACACACACACACACACACACACACACACACCAATGCATCTGTTCTCTGGTTTTTACCCGGCAGCAAAACATTAATGAAATTAACTTGTGTCATTTGTCTTTCTTTTTATCTGTATAGACTCCCTACTCTAAAAGACATGGGATGAAATTTAATAATCCTCTCCTGATGGCAAATAAGGAGGTGAGTAAAATATGTCCTGGATGAGGGTCAGATCTGAAAGTGACCATCTAGTTTTGGACCGTGTGTGTCCAATCACACTTGGCCAAGCATGAATGTTCTGTTCTGTTCCGTTCCGTTCCATTCCATTCCATATTTTCCATTCCATTCCATTCCATATTTTCTATTCTATTCTATTCCTATTCTATTCCATTCCATTCCATTCCATTCCAGTTCATTCTATATTTTCTATTCTGTTCTGTTCTGTTCTGTTCCATTCTGTTCCGTTCCATTCCATTCCATATTTTCCATTTCATTCCATTCCAGATTTTCTATTCCTGTTCTGTTCTGTTCTAATCAATTCCATTCCATTCCATTCCACTCCACTCCATATTCAACAATAGCTAAACCAGCCAGTTCCCCATTTCTCCAAGTCTGTTGATTTCTCCAAGTCTCCAAGTCTTTGGTCTATCCTGTATTTTCAGATCAGATCAGATCATGAAGGGCATCAAGACTAAAATGCCTGGTCATGATGGGCTCATGATGGAAAAGTTTTCTATGAATAACAGAATGTCAGAGTTGGAAAGGACCTTGAAGGTCCGCTAGTCCAACCCTCTGCTCAAGCAGGTAATCCTATAACATCCCAGACAAATGGCTGTCCAATCTCTTCTTAAAACCCTTCAGTGATAGAATACCTATAACTTTTGGAGACAAGATGTTCCACTTGATTAATAGTTCTAACTATCAGGAAATTTCTCCTTAATTCTAAGTTGCTTCTCTCCTTGATTAATTTCCCTCCATTGCTTCTTGTCTTGCCTTCTGGTGCTTTGGAGAGTAGCTTGACTCCCTCTTCTTTGTGTCAACCCCTGAGATATTGGAACACTGCTATCATGTCTCCCTTAGTCCTTCTTTTCATTAAAACAGACTTAACCAATTCCTGCAATCGTTCTTTATGTTTTAGCCTTCAGCCCCCTAATCATCTTTGTTCATTAAACTATCTCTAGGATAGGATAAGATAGGATAGGACAGGACAGAATAGAATAGGATCTATACCACTTCAGACAAATGGTTATCCAATCTCTTCTTAAACTTTTCCAGTGTTGGAGCATTCACAACTTCTGGAAAACCACTGATTCTAAACCACTGATTAATTGTTCTGTCAGGAAATCCTTAGTTCTAAGTTGCTTCTCTCCTTAATTAGTTGCTTCTTGTCCTGCCCTCAGATTCTTTGGAGAGTAGCTTGACTCCCTCTTCTTTATGGCAACCTCTGAGATATTGGAAGACTATCATGTCACACCTAGTCCTTCTTTTCCTCAGAAGAGACTTACCCAGTTACAGCAACTGTTCTTTGTATGTTTTAGCCTCCAGTCCCCTAATCATCTCTGTTGCTCTTCTCTGCACTTTTCCTAGAGTATCAACATCTTTTTTATATACCGTGGCAGCCAAAACTATACAGGGTTGGAGTTTATTTTGCTGCAAACACTGCCCCTTTTAAAAGCTTCCACGGGGGATACTAACTCTGCTGAAGGAAAAGCTGTTTTTCTGCATCGTGTTTTGGCTTCTTCATGGGGACCATCTTCAGATGTCCAGAGCTCTGGTCAGGGGAACCAAGATGATGGCTGCAAGATCCAGCTATGCTTTATGTACAAAGTTATCGGAGAGGAAGAGAACAGCTTTGAGAGTGAACCAACATAGTGATGGTTTTGATAAAGCATTCCTCTGCACCCCAGATTCCCTTGTTTAAGACAAGCTGGGAAAGCCTCCTATGACTATAATTAAGTGTTGTAAGTGTTGTACCTTGATGAAAGTATCTTTTCTTTTATGTACGCTGAGAGCGTATGCACCAAGACAAATTCCTTGCGTGTCCAATCACATTTATTTATTTATTTATTTATTTATTTTATTAAATTTCTATACCGCCCTTCTCCCGAAGGAGTCAGGCGGTTTACAGCCAAATATAAAACAATATTCATAATAAAAATTAAAAACACTATAAAAATCTAATTAAATTTTGGCTCACATTAAAACTGTTAAAAACGATAATAAAATCCCAATTAAAAACCATAACACAATTAGGCCAACCCTGCGCGATGAAACAAGAGGGTCTTGAGCTCGCGTCAGAAGGCCCGGAGATCGGGGAGTGATCGTAACCCCGGAGGAAGCTCATTCCAGAGGGTAAGAGCCCCCACAGAGAAAGCTCTCCCCCTGGGGGTAACCAGCCAACATTGTTTGGCTGACGGCACCCTAAGGAGACCCTCCCTGTGGGACTGCACAGGTCGATGGGAGGCTATCGGTGGCAGCAGGCGGTCCCGTAAATAACCCGGTCCTAAGCCATGGAGTGCTTTGTAGGTGGTCACCAGCACCTTGAATTGCACCTGGAAGACCACCGGCAACCACTGCAGCCTGCGCAGGAGAGGTGTTATATGGGAGCCACGAGTGGCCAATAAACATTTGACCAATAAAAAATTCTATTCTATTCTATTCTATTCTATTCTATTCTATTCTATTCTATTCTCAGTTTACAGAGAGCTTGCACTGCAGAGCTGCAGAAGGCCACTGGGTGGCACCAAAGCATCAGCATTTGGGGGCATTTCTAGGTTGCCACCTCCTGGCCATGCTGGATGGTGCAAAGGAAGTTAGAAGCCCCATTGGTCCTTGCCACAAACCAGGCCTTGGCAACTTTTGTGGACCAAGTTCAAGGGGCATAACTAGTTTTTAACTGTGCCAAAAACGTGTGTCTACTTAATAGGGCAGGACATTTGGGGGACAAGGACAAAGGGTAGCCGAAGTCCTCTTTTTGCTTCTGGAAACCGATTGCTTAATAATTCTTTGCGGTGGTAACAAGGAGAAAAATCTAAAGAATCAGAACCAGGAAGGAGCACTACAGATGCCTTCAAGCTGAGCTTGCAGATTTCCTACACAGAGCCCAGACGTGGCTCGCCGCTGCTTCTTCTGGGACACAAGTCCCACTCTGGGAACGATCTCCTGGTGGTCTCCCATCCAGATCAGCCGGGCCCCTTGCCCTTGCTGGCCATGGGGCTGAACCTCTGCCCCACCTGCAGGAGGAAGAGAAGAACCGGGAGCTTCTCTGCCTCTTTTCGGGGGGAGGGGGGGGCGTCACATCTGGATCTTGCAACCCCGACTTTGCAGCAGCAGGGATGTGTCTCGTGGGAGGTTCAATCCAGACGTGCTGGCTGAGCATCCTGGCCCTTGTCGCTTTCTCCTTCCACTTCGTTGCGGGTCGCAAAAGGGGATGGGGGAGAGAAGCGGGCTCTGCGCAGGCGTTGGCTCTCCGTCCCCTCCTTCCTCTCTCTCTCTCTCTCTCTCTCTCCCCCCCCCACCACTCACCCACGGCAGCGGGGCCGCAGCTGCTGCGAGCCTGCAGTTCCCATGGCAACGCCGGGCGGGGGCCGTAGAGGATGGAGGGGGGGGGCAGCTGCCCTTCGTTAGCATGCCAGGCGCTGCCGCGGGGCCAGAGCAGCCGGCACGAGCTCCGACGAACAAAGGCGCGCCGGACCCGACGCGCACTGGCGCTTTGTCCGTGGGGAGGGCTCAGGTGAGGCTCCCGGAGGAGCCCCCCACCCACCCACCAAGCCTTGGTTTCCGCTCGCGAAAGAGGGTCCGAGGAGGGGGAGAGCGGAGGGTGTCCCGGCTCTTCCCTAGGAAACCCTCCTCGGATGGAGCAGCGAGGAAGGGCCGAGGGGAGGGGGCTTGGATGGGGACCCGTCCCCATCCAGCTCGGCTCGCTTCTGGGTTCCCTCCACCATCACCACCACCCGGTCTCCCCAGGTCCCTTGGAGCAAGGAAGCATCCTTGCCCGGGGAAGGAGACGGGCGCGCCCCTCCCTGCCTTCCAGGGACCTCCCACCCCAGAGCTCCGTCTGTCATTAGAGGGGGGGGCACACACTTCAGTAACTGCATCCTTTCAAGTTCTGGGTTGATTCCTTTTCTGGAGTCACTTTCGTACTGCCCAGGACTTGGTTCTTCCCTCGGATGGTATTGGGCAGCCACCTCCTGCTCCCCCTGCCCCAAATCTTCTCTCCCCCACACCCCACTGATTCCAGTTCACTGAATAGAATAGAATAGAATAGAATAGAATAGAATAGAATAGAATAGAATAGAATAGAATAGAATAGAATAGAATAGAATAGAATTTTTATTGGCCAAGTGTGACACAAGGAATTTGTCTTGGTGCATATGCTTTTCTTTAAAAGAAAAGATACATTCGTCAAGAATTCTAAGGTACAAGTGGATTGATTATATTCAAAATAAGTATCAGATTAAAAAATATCAATTAGTTTTTGAGTGAAGTTAGGAATTGCTATGTATTAGAGTTTAAGAAAGAAGGGAATTGATAGTGTGATGGTGTGAAATGGAATATGTTTTATGTTATATTTTAGATTATGTTTGTTAGTTACAATACCTGGTATTCTGTTCTGGGAAGTCTGGGGGTGGGGAGGAGGGGGGAAATGGGGGGGGGGGGAAGGGGAAGATTATAAATTGATTGATTGCCATTGTACAGGAATAATGGTAGAATTAAACAAGTTGGAATGGTGTAAAGTCGGGACTGCTCGGTAACCACTCCCGAAGGGAAAGGGTAAGGAAAGAGGAGTAAAGAAGGAAGAAAGTAGGTAGGCAGGTAGGTAGGTAGGTAGGAAAGAAGGGAGGGAGAAGAAAGGATAGGAGGAGAAGAAGGAGGAGAAGATAGAGGGTTAGAAAGGATGGTAGTGAGAAGTGGGAAAGAGGAGGGGAAGTAGGAAAGCGAGGAGAAGGATGGTGGGGAAAGTCGAAGAAGGATGAGAAGGGTAGAAAGGATTAAGGGAGGGAGTGGCGGTCGAGCAGCCCTGATTGAGCATAATTTGAGTATAGGATTGATTGTTGGATAAGTGATTGTATTGTACACTGGTCAAATTGTGGGAATTATTATGGAAAATAAAAAAAAAATTGCCCTGGAAAGAATTCTAAGGTACAACACTTAATGTTAGTTATAGGGTACAAATAAGCAAACAGGAACCAATCAATATCACTATAAATCGTAAGGATATAAGCAACAAAGTTACAGTCATACAGTCTTAAGTGGAAGGAGATAGGAACAATGAGAAGATTAACAGCAGTGCAGATTTAGTGAATAGTTTGACAGTGTTGAGGGAATTATTTGTTTAGCAGGGTGAAGGCATTTGGGAAGAAACTCTTTCTTGTTGTTCTGGTGTGCAGTGCTCTATAGTGTCTTTTTGAGAGTAGGAGTTGAAACAGTTTATATCCAGGATGTGAGGGGTCTGTAAATATTTTCACAGCCCTCTTTTTGACTCGTGCAGTATACAGGTCCTCAATGGAAGGCAGGTTAGTAACCGTTGTTTTTTCTTCCAGCCACTTTCCCCCTATTAATAACCAGACATAAACTTTCTCTCCAAGAACATTCCTCAGTGACCTGTTGAAGAGAGAACATCTGGCCTACCTCCCACCTCCCCCTCCTAAACGTTGCCTTTCCCCGTCGCCCCCTCCCCCCCAACCCTTTCAGTTATTGTTTTGCTCCGACCCTCCCCCCAGGCAGGCTCCACTCACAAATCCCCCAGCAGTTGTGGCCTCACTCTTGCCACTTTCCCCCCCTCCACCACCACCCCCAGTTGTGAAGAAGATGGATAATCGGGGCCTCCTTCCAGCCATCGGCTGCCTTCCTGCTTGGGTGGCAGAAAGGAAGTATTCACAGCCCCTCCCTAAGGCTGACTGCAACCATATTTCAACCTCTCTCAGATTCTGCCCTCCACCCATGTAGTCACCATGTAGGGTGTTTTTTTTCCCAGCCTTCTCAAATCATTTTTGACTGTCTTTTCTTTCTTCTGGTAGGTTTCGTTCTATTCTCCCTGCACTATTTTTTTTCCCCTTCCTGTTTCCATCAAAAAAATATATTAGCGTGGAGATTGCTTAGCTATCCAGGTCAAATTTTGTCTCAAAGGTGCTTTTTTTCAAAACTGGACTGGTTTTTCTCCTTGAGGATTGTCCTCCTTGGTTCTGGCAGGATCGTTGTCTTGCCAGAACCGATGAAGCTTCTTGGATGAGAAGTCTTCCTCAAGGAAAAAAATAGTCCGGTTGCCTTTTGAACAAGCATCTTTGAAACATCAAAACAATAGTGTTTTTTAAAAAATATTCTAATCATTCATTGTTCTTTTTTTACTTACATTCTTTTTCCCCTATATTCTCTAAACATTATGCAATCCCTTTCTCTCACCCTCTTCTTTTTCAGCGATTGTTCTCTTATGTGCCTATTCTTCATCCACAGCCCTTTCACTTCATTATTCTGTTGATTGTTCACAATTCTATGCATTTTGGCGGTACTTTAACCTTGTTCTTTTCATCCTGCTCCAAGCAATCTATTCATTGATCCAAGCAAGGTCTACAGGTTAAGAACTCCTGGGGTAGATGATGTACCAACCTTAGTCATAGTCATGCCACATCCGGCTAAGGAGGAGGAGATAATACATCAATTTGATGGCACATAGAATAGAAGAGAATTTTTTATTGGCCAAGTGTGATTGGACACACAAGGAATTTGTCTTTGTGCATATGCTCTCAGTGTACATAAAAGAAAAGATACCTTCATCAAGAATCATAAGGTACAACACTGAATGATCATAGGATATACAAATAAGCAATCAGGAAACAATATCAGTATAAATCGTAAGGATACAAGCAAGAAAGTTATACAGTCATAAGTGGAAGGAGATGGGTGATGGGAACGATGAGAAGATTAATAGTAGTGCAGACTTAGTAAATAGATTGACAGTGTTGAGGGAATTATTTGTTTAGGAGAGTAATGGCGTTTGGGAAAAAGCTGTTCTTGTGTCTAGTTGTTCTGGTGTGCAGTGCTCTGTAGCGTCATTTTGATGGTAGGAGTTGAAACAGTTTACATCTAGGATGTGAGGGATCTGTAAATATTTTCACAGCCCTCTTTTTGACTCGTGCAGTATACAAGTCCTAAATGGAAGGCAGGTTGGTAGCAATTTTGACCAGCATGCCACTCCTCAACCAAGGAGTGGAATATCCCAAGGATATTCATACTATGATGGGCATGCTAGAAACTCAAAGCATTATCTTTCAAGCTTTCTTACCAGTAATCAGGAGCTAAATGTGCATGGATATTCCCCTTCATCCAGGTCATGGTTGTCCCAAAGGTGCTTTTTTCAAGAGGCAACTGGACTTTCTGGTTTTTCTTTGAAGACATTTCACTTCTCATCCAACAAACTTCTTCAGCTTCTTCAGATGAGAACAGACCTTGGGACACTAATCAGGAGGTACCTCTAGTGCAGTGGTGGGTGTTTAGTGGTTCGCCCCGGATCAGACGAACCGGTAGCGGTGGTGGTGAGAGGTTCTGCCCACCCATCCGGATGTCTCTGCGCATGTGCAGAAGTGTCGCGCACAAGCGCTCCCATGAACAAACCAGTAGCAACGGGATTTGAATCCCACTACTGCTCTAGTGTCCTGACTCACACAAAGCAAACTCCTGGAAATGACATCCATTCCTTTCTTTGGCTAAAGCATGACTATGATTTGGTGTGTGTGTGTGTGATGGCTGTGTGTTTAATAAAGATGCTGAGCTGCAAAGTTGACAGCTCAGGTTCGAGATCCCAGCGCCGCATGATGGGATGAGCTCCTGTTTCTTGCACCAACTTCTGCAAATCTAGCAGTTCGAAAGCATGCAAATGTGAGTAGATCGATAGGTACCACTGAGTAGTGAAATCCAATTTTTTTTTACTACCAGTTCTGTGGGTGTGGCTTGGTGGGCGTGGCTTGGTAGGCATGGCAGGGGAAGGATACTGTAAAACCCCCATTCCCTCCCCACTCCAGGGAGAAGGATATTGCAAAATCTCCATTCCCACCCCACTCTGGGGCTGGCCAGTGGTGGTATTTGCCGGTTCTCCGAACTACTCAAAATGTCTGCTACTGGTTCTCCAGAACCTGTCAGAACCTGCTGGATTTCACCCCTGGTACCACTTTAGTGGCAAAGTAACAGCGTTCCATGTGCCTCGGCATATATCCATGCTGGCCACCTGACGACGGAATCACCTTCGGACAATGTTGGCTCCCCTCAGCTAAGAAAAAAGAGATGAGCTTTGCCCCCCTAGAGAAGGACATAACCTTACCTTATTTTTTTTTCCCCATTGTAAAACAGTTCATAATGGGCACAACAGTTGCTGAACAACCGTCTGCAGCTATGACTGGGCTTGGGATATGCCATATTGCCGGAGAAAAGGAAGTGTGTATGTGTGTGTGTGTATGTGTGTGTGTGTGTGTGTGTAAGGGGGCCTTTCAGGTAAGAGGGAGTTTGGACTCTCTTTAGAAAGGAGATTTTCACAAAGGTTTCTTGGTTCAAAGGAGAAAGGGATAAATGCATTCTGACCTAATTTGCTTGGCTCTGGTCCCTCCTGTTGTGTGTGTGTGTTTGGGGTGGGTGGGTGGGTGTTGAAGCTCTGCTTCTTTCTTGTTTTCTGCCTCAAAAAAAAATATTTTTTTTAGCCAGACTATCATTATAATCAGGGCAGCATTTCTCAAAACCCGTAATTGATGGAGTCGCAGCAGCGGCAGGTTTACGGGTATCGTGGTTAATTAGGCAACATGGTTTGTGTATAAAATAGTGCTGGTCAAAGCCAGGAAGTTAAGGACTAATCTTACCTACCTTGTTATCCAGGTAGTCCTCGACTGACGGCCGCCACAAAAATTTATGTTGCTAAGTGAGAAATGTATTAAGTGCGTTTTGCCCCATTGTACGATTTTGCTTGCCACGTTTGTTAACGGGATCGCTGCAGATGTTAAACGGTAACACGGTTGTTAAGTGAATCCGGCTTTTCCCAGGGACTTCGGTGGTCAGAAGGTCACAAAAAGGGGATCGCATGACGTCAGGATGCTGCAACCGTCATAAATATGAACCACTTGTCAAGCATCCGGATGGATGTACAGTAAATCACATGACCATGGGGATGCTACAATGGCCGTAAGTGTGAAAACTGGCCATAAGTCACTTTTTTGACTGCGGTTGTAACTTCAAACGGTCACTAAACAAACTGCCGTAAGTCGGGGACTACTTGTATGGTCCTTTGTATGGAATGTATGTATGGAATGTTGCTTTCTAGTTTATCAGTAAATATACATACAGGTATTTCTCGATTTACGACATAGGGCCACAATTGGGCCCAGAATTTATGTTGCTAATGTGTTAAGTGAGGTTTTTTTTCCATTTTATGACTTTACAGCCAAGTTTAGTTCAGCTCTACCATTTGTCCGTAGGAGATTTGCAACACCTTGGAGGGAGTTTAAACTCTGTAGACTTGAGAAAGTCCTGAGGTCTGGGCTGTTGCTAGAATTTTGGTCATTCCAATTCTTTTTTTTTTTAAAGAACCACATATAAATATGGAAAAGTTGTGATCTTTAGATAGTGAATAGGTGGATAGTTTTCTCTGTGCAGTGCACAGCACAGCCTATTTTACGTTCTGGTTATCTACTCTTCATATTCCTGTCCAATTGAACAGTTTTTTCCCGAACGCCATCACTCTGCTAAACAAATAATTCCCTGAACACTGTCAAAGTATTTACTAAATCTGCACTACTATTAATCTTCTCATCATTCCCATCACCTCCCACTTACGACTATAATTTTGTTGCTTGTATCCTTACGATTTATACTGATATTGATTGTTTCCTGATTGCTTATTTGTAGCCTATGACTATCATTAAGTGTTGTATGTGTTGTACCTTGATGAAGGTATTTTTTTCTTTTATGTACACTGAGAAATTATGCACCAAGACAAATTCCTTGTGTGTTCAATCACACTTAGCCAATAAAAAATTCTATACTATTCTATTCTATTCTATTCTATTCTATTCTATTCTATTCTATTCTATTTTATTCTATTCTAACTGGTTGTGTTTCACTTCTTCGCCAGCACCATTCTCTAGTGCTAACTCTTAATTCTCTAATGATAACCAGCCATATTTGAGGGGCTGCCACGAAGAAAAAGGGGTCAACCTATTTTCCAAAAGGTTGGCAATATGGGAAACAATGGATGGAAACTAACCAAGGAGAGAAGCAACCTAGAACTAAGGAGAAATTTCCTTCAAGTGAGAACAATTAAGCAATGGAATGACTTGCCTACAGAAGCTGTGGATGCTGCATCAGTGATGTGGTGGCTTTCAAAAAGAGACTGGACAACCATTTGTCTGGAATGATCGAGGGCAGGGATATCAAACTCAAGGCCCGGGGGCCAAGTCTGGGCCGTGGGGGTGCTTAGATCTGGCCTGCGGGACTGCCCTGGAAGCAGTGAAGGACTGGCCCACGGTGCCTCTGCCAGCAAAAACATGGCCCTCCCGAGCTCCATTTTTGCTGGCAGAGGGTTGCAGGAAGCCGTCCCAGCCGCAAACAAAGCTCGTGAGCCCTGGCAGAGAGCTCGGGCCACAGGAAACCCTGACAAAAGTGATGTCAAGCTGGCCACGCCCACCCCGGTCCCCGAGGTTAAACACAACCCTGATGCGGCCCTCAATGAAATCAAGTTTGACACCCCTGGTCTAGGGTCTTCTGCTCGAGCAGGGGGTTGTAGCAGCAAGTCCTCTGAGGTATCTTTGCATTCATTAATTTTCCTGTGTTCTCCTGGGAAGAAATGAACCAGAAATAAGCTGCTGTAGCAGGAACTCTCTATAAACTTTGGAACATACTTAGTCACATATTAAGGGGGGAGAGGAAACAGACAAACAAGCTTGTATATATACTGGATTGCTAATGTAATGTAGGAGTGAAGTCCAGAGTTCAAGTCACAGCCCTTCCCTAAATCTTCAGGGCAGCTTTATGAACCAAGGAGACCCTGGACTCAGTGAACTTTAAGGGATTTCTTTGGTCTTAGATGGACAGAGGCAAGGAAGGGATCAGGATTTTGTCAGCTGATCTTTCCCTTTGTGGTAAGACCAATGGGACTCCAAAATTCCCAGCCAGTGGCCAAAATCATAGTAAATTTGGGAACTGAAGATGAATGTATCTAAAAGAGGGAAAGCTAAGTTAACTTCAGGTTAAGTTGCGCTGCTGGAGGTTTCTTTAAGAAAAGATTGGACAGCCATCTGTCTGGAATGTAACAGATTAACAGAGTTGGAAGGGACTTTATAGGTCATCT